>NC_060271.1:39564132-39766421 GCF_021613505.1 Equus quagga
TGGGTTAAACAGCTAAAAGCTATAATCAGTAATTGCAAAGAGGAAAAAAACCTTTAGTTCCTAGGTACTTAATCATCAATTGCTAACTCCGTGGTTTCACGAGGAAAAAATGTACACCTTTGGTGGCCAGAAGTGTCAGAAGTAGAGGACTGAGAGTAGAGGAGACGCACAGAAGAGTTTTCCTCTGTGCCCCCTCGTTCTGAATCACCTGTTATCCCCATTGTGTAGAGGCGGAAACTGAACCGGAGATAGCTGGGGCAAGAGAGGGAGCGGTGGCAACAGAGCATGGCAGGAGCAGGGTCACAGGAAGAAGCCACTGGAAGGGGGTTGGGGAGGAGGGAACACGTGCCTGGCCTTGCTTTCCTCCCAGCGTCCTGTCTCCCGCTAGTGCCTTCCCTCGGGCAAACTGCTGGCAGCCTGAGGGCAAGGGTCTGCAGATGGCAGTCTCCCAGCGTACAGAGCTGAGGGGAGAGAGGAACTGGAGAGGTGGGCGGGGAACAACCAGCACATCACTGGTCTCTTTACATCCAGTCTACACTTCCCCAGCATCACCCCAATGTAGCCAGAGCAAGGGGCCTTCAGGAGGGGCCGCCCTGCCTCCTGGTAATGAGAGGGCATGAGAGCCAAAGACAAGATTAGCATTCCTGTCCTCACAGCCCCACTCCCCAATGAATCCTGGGACCAGTTTGCTTTAACTATACTCAGTCAGTTGTCTGTTTGCAAAAGTAGTTAGATAATGCATTACTAAAACCCACCCTATAGGTAACATCTCTGACGCTCGGGTCACCATGGTAACGGGTGCTTAAGTTTTTCAGGAACTAAGAGTCAACCCCTGTCTGGTTCAGGCCAATCAAGACCACCAACCCACCAACTGGCCATGCACAGTTGTCCGATAGGTGAACTCCTGATGTCAGGGAACTAAAAACTCCACCCTCGGATCATGCCAACACCACCATCTTGTGAACATGCATCCTATGAAGAGCCGTGAAGCTCCACCGTGCTTGTGAAGATCATCGATTACCTCCCTTCCCCTCACCTCCCATCGTCTATTCCCACAATTCAGACCTCCCCGCCCTTCTATCCCATAAATATCCCTAATCCCCATTTTTTTTTTAAGATTGGCTTCTGAGCTAACAACTGTTGCCAATCTTTTTTTTTTTCCCTGCTTTTTCTCCCCAAATCTCCTCAGTACCTAGTTGTATATTCTTAGTTGTGGGTCCTTCTAGTTGTGGCATGTGGGACACCACCTCAGCGTGGCCTGATGAGCAGTGACATGTCCGAACCCAGGCTCCGAACTGGCGAAACCCTGGGCCACCGAAGCAGAGCAAGCAAACTTAACCACTTAGCCACGGGGCGGCCCCCTCTAATCCCCATTTTTTTTTTTGAAGATTTTATTTTTTTTCCTTTTTCTCCCCAAAGCCCCCCAGTACATAGTTGTATATTCTTCGTTGTGGGTCCTTCTAGTTGTGGCATGTGGGATGCTGCCTCAGTGTGGTTTGATGAGTAGTGCCATGTCCATGCCCAGGACTCGAACTAACGAAACACTGGGCTGCCTGCAGCGGAGTGCGTGAACCTAACCACTCGGCCACGGGGCCAGCCCCTCTAATCCCCATTTTTCAGGGAGCCAGATTTAAGATTTGTTCTCCCATCTCCTCGCTTGGCTGCCTTGTGAATAAAACTTTCTCTGCTGCAAACTCGTCATTTCAGGGATTGTCATAATTGCACGGTGGGCAAAACTAACCTGGTTCAGTAATACCCACATACTCTCCCCCCAGTATCTGCAGACAGCTTTCCAAAAGATAAACTGGCTGTGTCTCTCCACTGGTTACAACTTTACAGTGAGTCCCTTTTCCCACTGCCCAGCTGAACAGGGCAGTGGAAGCCCTTTGGACCTGGCCACTCTCCTTCCCCCACACTGTGCCCTGCCCTGGTCCCAGGGAATGCTCGGCTCCTCCCTCTGTTCCCCAGCCCTCTGCTCCACGTCATCTCTCTGGTTCCTTCCCTGACCTCCGATCCAGAAAGTTCTCTGGGTCTGACTTCATTTTCTTCATCAATGTCTGCTATTATCTGACTGTGTATTTTCTTTTCTTTTCTTTTCTAATGACCCATCATCTGGCCACATTGATGAGTAGGATCTTTTTTTTTTTGGCTGGGAAAGATTCACCTTGAGCTAATATCTGTTGCCTATCTTCCTCTCTCCTTTTTTTCCCCTCCCCAAAGCCCCACTGCATGGTTGTATATCTAGTTCTAGGTCTTTGTAGCTCTTCTATGTGAGCCACCACCACAGCATGGCTGCTGACAGATGAGCAGTGTGGTTCTGCACCCAGGAACTAAACGTGGGCCGCCAAAGTGGAGTGCACTGAACTTAACCACTAGGCCATCAGGGCTGGCTCCGACTGTGTACTTTCCTACTGTCTCTCTTCCCACTCACTTTGTTTCAGCAGCTGCTGCATCCCAGCACCCAGAGCCTGACATGAAGGAAGGGCACAGGAAAGACTTGTCCATTCAAACACTGGGAGCTGGCAGGATACATGTGTGCCACTTAAAGCCATGAGGCCGGATGGGTTCCCGCAGGCAAGTGAGTGGGAGATGGAGGAGAGGTACCAGGAGTGAGGTAAGAATTAATCAGCAAAGGCTGCAGAAGGGGCCCTGAGACGGCAGGTAAGCCAGCGGGTTCTGGGCCCTGGAGCCAGGTGAGGAACATGTTCCAGGGAGGGGGCTGGTCAGTTGGGTCAAATGCTGCCTGTAGGGAAGTGAGAGGAGGCCCGGGATTCACCATTGAATTTAGCAGCATGGCCGCCAGCGGTGACCTGGACAATAGTTTCAGTGGAGAGGTCAACACAGTCTTACTAGGGTGAGAGCAAGAGAAAATGGGAGAAGATAAATTGGAGACAGAGAATATACATGGACCACATTTTCTAGGTGCTTTTGCCATGAATAGTGGGAAATCTGACAGTAATTGGAAGGAGGATTGTTTTCCAGAGGGTAGTTGTTGTTGTTTTTAATTGCAGTGAAATACGTATAACACAAACTTTACCATCTTAACCATTCCTGAGTGGACAGTTCAGTGGCATTAGGTACGTTCACGTTGTTGTGCAGCCGTCACCACCATCCACCTCCCTAACTCTTTTCATCTTGCAAAACTGAAAACTCTGTACCCAGTAAACACTAACTCCTCATCCTCCTCTCCCGCAGCCCCTGACAATCACCCTTCTACTCTGTCTCTATGAATTGGACTATTCTCGGTACCTTATATAAGTGGAATCATACGGTATTTGTCTTTCTGTGACTGGCTTCTTTCACTTAGAATAATGTCTTCAAGTTTCATCCTTGTTGTAGCATGTGTTAGAATTTCTTTCCTTTTTAAGGCTGAATAATATGTCATTGTATGAATATACCATCTTTTGTTTGTCCATTTGTCCACTGATGGACACATGGCTTGCTTCCACCTTTTGGCTATTGTGAATAATGCTGCCATGAACATTGGCGTACAAGCATCTGTACCGTACTCCATAGCAGTTGCACCATTTGACCTTCCCATCAACAGTGCACAAAGCCTTCAATTTCTCCATGTCTTCATTCATACTTGTTATTTTCTGTTTGTTTTGTTTCATCTTATTTTTTTCTCTTTTTTTTTAAAGATTTTATTTTTTTTCCCTTTTTCTCCCCAAAGCCCCCCAGTACATAGTTGTGTATTCTTTGTTGTGGGTCCTTTTAGTTGTGGCATGTGGGACGCCACCTCAGCGTGGTCCGATGAGCAGTGCCATGTCCGCGCCCAGGATTTGAACCGACGAAACACTGGGCCGCTCGCAGTGGAGCACGCGAACTTAACCACTCGGCCACGGGGCCAGCCCCTCGTCTTATTTTTTGATAGTAGCCATTCTAATAGCTGTGAGGTTGCACAGTCATGCATCACTTAACAACGATACATCGTGAGAAACGCATCATTAGGCTAGTTCTTCCTTGTTCGAACATCATAGAGCGTACTGAAGGGGAACAAAATTTGCCACCCCAAAATGTGTCTTTTTTTTTTTTTTTTGAGGAAGATTAGCCCTGAGCTAACATCTGCTGCCGATCCGCCTCTTTTTGCTGAGGAAGACAGGCCCTGAGCTAACATCTGTGTCCATCTTCCTCTACTCTATATGTCGGACGCCTACCACAGCATGGCTGGACAAGCGGTGCCATGTCGGCACCCGGGATCTGAACCGGCAAACCCTAGGCCGCCGAAGTGGAATATCCAAACTTAGCTGCACCACCAGGCCGGCCCCAAAATGTGTCTTTTTAACATGAGGATTATTTTAGGCTGATTATTTATAAGAAACAAAAGACTCAGAAAGTTTTTCTTGTTACCTCCCTTTCAACTGCCTAAAAGAATTCAGGTTAAAAAAAACCTGTCTGAGGCTGGCCCAGTGGCGCAGTGGTTAAGTGCACACGTTCCGCTTCGGCGGCCCAGGTTTGCTGGTTCGGATCCTGGGTGCTGCGGACATGGCACCGCTTGTCAAGCCATGCTGTGGCAGGCATCCCACATATAAAGTAGAGGAAGATGGGCACGGATGGGAGCTCAGAGCCAGTCTTCCTCAGCAAAAAGAGGAGGATTGGCAGCAGTTAGCTCGGGGCCAATCTTCCTAAAAAAAAACCTGTCTTAGGAAGTGAGCTATCACCATGGACTAGGCTAAGGAATCTGGAAAAGCCTGTTTGTTGAGCTTCCCTCTGTGTTCTTCTGTTTTTCTGTGGCCAAAACACTTGTGTCTCAAATGTTTGCTCCTTTTCACCTACCTGTGAATTGCCTTCCTTCCCTTTGAAGTCCCTGACCCTCCGCACTCCCGACTTCTTTTGTCTTTAGCTGAGGGTGGTATTTAAGGGGAGGGCTTCTGCCATTTTGGGGAGTTACTCGGTTTTCCTGGGTTTCTCCCATGTGTGCATGTGATTAAACTTTTGTTTGTTTTTCTCCTGTTAATCTTATATCAATTTAACTCTTAGACCAGCCAGAAGAACCTAGAAGGGTGGAGGACAATTTCTTCCTCGCCTATAGTACTCACACAAACCTGGATGGTATAGCCTAGTCCACACCTAAGCTATATACTAATCTTACGGGAGCTCCGTCATATCTGTGATCTGTCCTTGACTGAAAGGTCGTTATGAGCTGCGTGACTGTACGTTGCTTTCTAAATGGGAGAAACATCAGTGTGTTTGCATGCAGACAGGAAAGATCCAGGAGGCAGGGAAGCTGATACTAAAGGAGAGAGAGAAGAGATACTGGAGCAACGTCCCTGAGTTGGGAGAGAAACTAAGATCCTGTGCAGAGAGGCGGATGCCCTTCGCCAGCAGCCGGGGTGTGTATGTATCCACAGCCACGGGGCAGAAGGCTGAGGATCTGGGCACGGATGCAGGCAGGAGGGCACATATGATGGGGGAGCCGAGGATGTTCTCTTGTGTTTATTTTATCTCCTCAGTGAAATAGGCAGCCAGAAGCCAGCTGAAGGTAAGGGTGGGGTGAGGTCAGAGGCTTGAGGAGAGAAGAAGCCGGCTAGGAGGGCGGGAGAGTGTGTGGATGGTGGGGGTCAGGAGGCTAGACAATGGCCCCCAGAAAGACAACAACATCTGAATCCCTGAGATCTGCGAATATGTCACCTGGCAGGATCTGGAGATGGGGAGATTACCCTGCATCACGTGATGGGCCCAACGTAATCACATGTATCCTTATTGAGAGGCAGCGGGAGATATGACTACAGAAGCTACTACACTGCTGGCTTTGAAGATGGAGGAAGGGACCACAAGCCAAGGAATGAGGGTGCCTCTAGAAGTTGAAGGCAAGGAAATTAGTTCTCTCCTAGGGCCTCCAGAAACAGACTTCTCTCTATAGCCTAGCAGCCTGGTGACACCTTGATTTTTAGACTTCTGATCTCCAGAACTGCAAGAGATTTGTGTTGTTTTAAGGCCCTAAGTTTGTCTGGTTTGTTACAGCAGCAATTGGAAACTAGTACACCAGGAAGGCGGGGGGAGGGGGCATGCTGTGACTGCTCGGCGGCACCATGGACCCCCTTAGTGTTTAATGATCATGAAATTAAGTGATTCCCACCCCTGGTTGACTGTTTTCAATCCTGCCCCATACAGGTGTGCAGGTGCAGGTGTGGCATGCACAGAGAGCTAGATTTAACCAGAATGAGAACAATAAAGCGGGAGAAAGACCAGGAAGTTGAGATTGCATGCAAGAGACAAAGTGATTGACCATAGTGTTTATGACTGATAAGACAGGAGAGGATGGGGGCCAGCCCCATGACCAGTGGTTAAGTTCTCGCGCTCCGCTTCGGCGGCCCAGAGTTTCGCCAGTTCGGATCCTGGGCACGGACATGGCACCACTCGTCAGGCCATGCTGGGGCGGCGTCTCATATGCCACAGCTAGGAGGACCCACAACTAAAAATACACAACTATGTACCGGGGGTCTTTGGGGAGAAAAAAAGGAAACATAAAATCTTTAAAAAAAAAAAAAAAAAAAGACAGGAGAGCATGAGGGATGGTGGGATCAACAGACTGCAGGTCCCAGTGAGGAGAAAGACAGGATAGTGTTGGGTTTAGGGGTGGAGGATAGGGGGAGTGGATGCTTGAAATTAGATTATGGTCGCGGCTCTCCATAATGATGGGAGTGGCTGCTGTCGTAAGGATCCTTTTTTGAGCACACCTGAGTTTATGCTAATAAGTGACTCACGGTGAGGCCTCTAGATAGTCTCAGGATGGGCTGGGCACCGGAAAGACCAAGTAGTTAGAGGCCTGGTACTTTCAGCCCCACCCACTGATCCGTGGGAAGAAGGAGGAGGGGCTACAGATTAAATTCCATAAAAACTCCTGAACAAGGCCATTTCACGAGCTTCCAGGTTGGTAAACACACCAGGAGGGTGGTGCATTCCCAGTTCCACAGAGACAGAAGCTCCTGCAGCCAGGACCCTCCCAGACCTCGCCCTGCAGACCTCTTCATCCGGCTATTCATCCGCATCCTTTATCACATCCTTTATCATAAACTAGTCAACGTCATAGATGCTTCCCTGAGCTTTGTGAGCCATCCTAACAAATGACTGAACCCAAGGGAGACGTCATGGAAACTTCTGATTTACAGCCTGTCAGACAGAAGCACAGGTGACAACTTGGACTTGCATCGGAGGTGGGGGCTTCTTGTGGGACTGAGCCCTTAACCTGTGGGGTCTGACGCCTCCTCCAGGGCGTGTCAGAATTGAGTTCAATTTGTAGGTCGCCTCGTGGGTGTCTGTTGAGAATCGGGAATTGCTTGGCGGTGTGGAATGCACTCCAGACACCGACTCTTTAGTGAATGGTCTGTGACTGCTTTCACGCTTCACCCCCAGAGTTGAGTAGCTGTGACAGAAACCAAAAGACCCCCCCCCCCAAGACTAAAATATTTACCACATGGCTCTTTACAGGAAAAGTTGGATGAGCCCTGATCTAGGCTATGAGTGGCTGAGACAGGGTAGAGGACCGGACCACAGGAGGAGAGGAGGCCCAGGAAATGACCAAGAATGAAGACAGTGGTACTGAGGCAGTGACAGTGAGCCGGGAAGAGGTCAGCTGAATGAATCCACAGGTCAGGGCCTCTCTCCCCTCCAGGCCATTACATGAGGAACTCCCTTTGCCTGCAACCTCCTCCCATTCCTTTATTCTGGAAAGCTCCTGCTCATGCCTCAGGGACAGGTCAGAGGTCATCTCCAGACCCCTCTCCTGACCCCCTGGCTGTGCCTGGGGCCCTTCTCTGTCCTCCCAGAGTCCCCAGGCTCATCTGAGCACCCAATGGTGGGCCTCATAGGTGTCCCCAAGATTGGGGCGTCCCGGAGGCCAGAGCCTTACTCCCCGGAGTGAGGAAGGGGGCTGCAGGTGAACAAGCAGATCTGCAGGCCCCGACCCCAACCCCAAGAGCAGGCTGAGGAGACCGAGGTGGCAGGGCCTGTGACGAGGGCATATTTGAGGCCAGCTGGGTGGTTGTGGGCAGGAAGCTGCCATCTTACTGTTCAGATCTGAGGGAGCAGCCGGGCTCTCAGCAAGGGCAACTGTAGTGGGGGTGCTTCTGGGATCCAGCCACAGCACGGTCTTGTCAGACTCCACTGGCCATGACTCCATGTCCCCCTACACATTGGTGGCAGGCAAGCAGGACCATGGACAAACCCCAGGTCAGACCCAAAGCCAGAGCCAGGGGTCAATGTGTACAACAAACAAAAGGTTTATTGATAAGCAAGGATGCTGTCCAGCAACAGTGCAAACTCATTGTCTGGGCATCAACACCAGCTGGGCAACTGAGGCCACACCCAGAAAGGGTCTCCTTCCGATCTCCAGTTTCCTGGCTCTGCAGGGAGATCACAGTGTGGCCGAGGTCCTCCCAGGACTGTCCACCAGGGGGCAGACATGCCCCATCGCCCTGCAGGGTCGAACGTGGGCCGAGACCCCAGCCAGTCCAGGCAGCTGATATCCCCATTCCAGGGTGGAAGCCGTTCCCACCTCCGTTGTAATGGCTGGACTCTCCCACCCTCCAAAGGTTCAGCTGCCAAGTTCAAGTCCAGTGGAATTTTTCAACAAGGGATCCAAGTGCTTGGGACCCAACTGCCTTCTCAAGGAGTCCCCACCCACCTTCCTTCAGAATCTGGTCAAGGTCACATTTGTCCACCCTCTGCAGGGTCTCGGGGGTGTGTGTTGGGGGAGAGGGGTGCCTCTTTAATGAAGGAATCCTTTGGCAGAATTGTCAGCTTCAGCTGCTTCAGGCAGGCTATTCAACCCGACAACATGGCTACACAGACCCACAACGTGACACAGACACACACACACAAGACAGGCTCTCGGCATCTCACATCCACTTGGGATCGCAGCGGACACAGTACCAACACGGCCCCATGGCTCCCCTGGGGCTGGGCCTCCAGGAACAGCAGGAGGGGGTCAGGGAAAACAGGAGCAGCCTCTCGGGAGGCAAAGGAGAAAGTTCCAGGCTGAGGTAGGAGGAGAGAGATGGCTGCGGGCCTCAGTCATCTCCAGTTCCTGAAACTCCCTGATGGGAGAACCCACCCCACACAGCAGGGAGCAGGGGCCGGAGCTGGGGGGACCTGAAACGAAGGTCAAAGGCAGAGGACACAAACTCTTGAGTTTGGCTTTGTTATGTGGTTGGCTTGGTTGCCTTCATGGGGCTTCCTTTTTCTTTTTAATTGCCACATGTTAAAAGTGGAAGACTATCGGTTAGTGGTTTGCCATCTTGCCCCGGCCGGGGCCCTCATTCCGCTTGCCTGCCTGGGCCTCTGCGCAGCTGGTTTTCACACCACTGTACAAGAGGTGGAGCTGGCAGGAACGGATTGGAGGTGGTGCTTTTCAAGGGTCCTGAGGAACCTGGGGGACCGCCCTACAGGGACTGCCAGCCCCGCCCGGCACAGAACCATCTGGTGGATGACACCCCCACCCCCGCTGGGACCGGCCCGCAGTCCCAGCATCCAGGCTAAGGCGCTGCCCTTCCTCCACTGCCCTGCTCCACAGATGGCACACACGGCACCCCTCCGCCCCAGCAGGCCCAGGGAGGAAGATCTCAACAAGGGCTGCAGAAGCCAAGCTCGCAGGACAGGCTGGGGGCAGCTCTCAGAGAGGCAGGGCTCGCCCCGGGCTGCCCAGCAGGTCCATGCCCAGCTAGCCTTCTGGGAGGGACGCGCACCATGACGGGAGAGCTTTCCACGACTCTCCCTGCCTCGTCCCTCTGCCTGCAGGGGAGAGGAAGGCTGAGGCTGGAGGCCGCTAAAGGAATTTGGCCCAGAAAGAGCCAGAGTCCTGGGGCTGGGGGCCTAGAAGGCCCAGAGATCAGCGCCTCTCGGCTGTGACGCATCCCTTGCTGGCCTGGTTAACGACTTCACCCCTCCCTCGGGCACGCCAAGGGGCAGGGGCTTCTCCTCTGGGTTCTGCAGCAGAGTCTCTGAAGCCCCCGACTGGGACTGACAAGGGCATTCCTCCTTGGAGAAGGGGACCTGCTCGTCCTTCAGGGAGTCTGAGGGGCTGGCATCCGTGTCCCCCGCAGTGGAGCTGGTCTGGGAGGGGCACTGCGAGCCGTGGCCGGAGCTGCTGCAAACATTCACGATGCATGTGACGTTGACCTGGGTCCCGTGGCTGCCAGAGGAAGGCTCTGCTGGACACAGGAGGGAGAGGGCGGTCAGTCGGGGGGTCTTGGAGTGGGGGACGTCTCCACAGCCTGTCTTCTGCCACAGAGGCAGATTAAGAGCACTGGGCCCTGGGGCCGGCCATGGTGATCTAGTGGTTAAGTTCAGCACACTCCACTTTGGTGGCCCAGGTTCAGTTCTTGGGCACAGACCTACACCACTTGTCTGTCAGTGACCACGCTGTGGTGGTGGCCCACATACCAAAAAAAAAAAAAAAGATGAGGGCTGGCAGTGGATATTAGCTCAAGGTGAATCTTCCTCAAGGAAAAAAAAAAAAAAAGCACCAGGCCAGGAGCCTAGAGGCCACATTCTAGCCCAGCTCTGCTGTGTAACCTTGGGCAAGCTAGTCACTTAACCTTCATGCGCCTCAGTTTCCTCATCTGTCAAATAAGAATACCTAGCCCAACTCACTCCATAGAAGGGAGGAGACGATTTGCTCCAGGAACAAAACAAACCGCCACAAAAAATCAGAGAAGTGAGCAGGGACGGGAAGAACACACGACAGGATACCGGTCAAGCAACCAAGATGAATTACTCTCCCATAACCGCAGGAGGCACCAGCAGTCCCGGCCACAACTACGAAACGGAGAGAAGCCTCTGTCCCCGGGTTATGTGCATGTCGCCCCTTCTCTGTATGCGGGAGAATCAGCATCAAAGGGCTTGGAAATTGTTCCCTTACGGAGACTAAACATCGAGCCAGACGCAGCGTCAAATCCACCCCCAGGAGCCAATCTCTTTCCTCCATGCAGAGCTGCCTCCCCGATTTCATAAATCTGGGGATTCCAGGATGGCGGCAGTTTGTCCTCATCACTGAGGCTGGGACGCCTGGAGCTTTGCAGCCCGACAATCCTGGGTTCGAATCCCAGCTCTGCCTCCATAAACCTGGCCAATCACAGCCTAGTGGAGCTTCCGTCTGCCCAGCTGTAAATTGGGTGTAATGACCGCATCCATCTCCTTACAGGCGAGGAGAACTCTGGCTTGCTCCCTGCCATATCTCCGGATCCTGCACGGCTCCTGGAGATGGGTGACGCTCTCAGTGACGCTGGGGCTGAACATTGGCCCCAAATATCCAACCACCTGTTCTGCACCTCAGCCTGAACTCTTGATTCCACCCTGTCCAACCTGCTCCTCCTCGTCTCAGGTTGCAGTGCCACCATCCACCCCGCTGCCCAGGCCTCAAAGGCTGGGATTCACTTTTCTCTCATATCCCATACCCGATCACTCAGCAATTGCTGCCTGGTCCACCTTCAAAAGATACTTCAGGCTCACCACCTCCTGCTACTGCCCATGCAACCTCCCTCCACTCGCCCCTGGACCAGTGTGAACGATCTCCACCTGTCTCCTGGCTTCTACCACGCTCCCCCGCATGCACCCTGTCCCCCACTAGCAGCCAGAGCCAGCCCTTTAGAACCTGGCTGCTCAAAACACCACAGTCCTTGCCAGGCCTACGGGGTCCTGCACAACCCGGTGTTTGTCATCCCCTGCCCCATCTCCTCCTGCTCTGCAATCGTGGCTGGATTCCTTCCAGCCACACTCACCTCCTTGCAGCTCCTTGAGCCCTCCAAGCCTCAGGGCCTTTGCATGTGCTGCTCCCTCAGCTGGAAATCTCTTCCCTATTTCAACGGCTCACTCCTTCCTTTCTCTCAGGCCTCAGCTCAAAGGCCACTTCCTCTGAGAAGCCTCCCTGATTGTCCTCTCTAAATCTATCACTCCCTATGTCCCTCCATCCCTCCTCTGCTGTGATCTCCAGCGTGGGACCCAAGCTCCTTCCAGGGTAATCAATTTCCTGGGTGCTCACTTCTGTCTCCTCCCCCAGGCCCTGAGTCCAGGGGAGTGTGGCCCTTCTGACTGTTCCCCACTCTGTCTCTAGTGCCTATGACAGGGACACGTGGGAAGGAATAAAGCCAGCCCACAGGTGTGTTTTATCCTTGGTGGTAGTGTATTTAAGTGAACTGGCTGCCAACACAAAATTCAGGAGTTTACATTTTAAAAATCTGCATTTATAGCCTTCCTTGGGAGCCAGATGAGGGAGAGGCCATCATGGAGGGCCCAATTCCTGAAGGCCACGGGCAGGAAGGGCTTCCGGGCAGCAGGTCCCCTTCCCGCCCAGGGCCTGCGAGCACCTGAGTTTCCTAACCAGTTGGTGAGGGACACACGATGGCCAAGCCAGGAGACGCATGGAAGGGGCTGGACACACAGGGGCCCCTCAGAAAGCCAGACCTGCTGCTGCTCCCGGGTCTGTGGGACCTGCTGGGGCCAACGAACGTGGTGGCCGGGGTGTGGGGAGCGCTGGCCGCTTGTCGTCCAGACTCCAGAGCGGCCTGGGAGGAGGACGGGGCCGGGTAGCTGCTCTGCTTAGAAGAGCCCCAAGCAGGCAGGGGAGACGGAGGGCTGAAATCATGAGACGGAAGGAAATTTCCACCCTGAGCCTCCACAGCCCCCAAATGTCACCCAAAGTCACCACAGCTGTTGCACATCATGAATCAGACACTGCAGGGGCGGATGGGGGACCACAGACCCTGGGTTTACCCGTTGCCACAGCAGAGAAAGGTGTCAGGTGGGAGGGAGAGAAGGGGAGAGCAGAGGCCAGACAGACAGGTGGGGAGCAAAGAGAAGGGGCAGAGGGGAGAAAGGGTGGGCAGACACGGTCAGGGGTACACACGGGGCCAGGGACGAAGCCACACCTGGTCGGCTGTGAAAGAAGTGTCACTACGAAATCGGAAAGATGGATGAATGAGAGTTGGACAAAGACCAAGAATTGCTATCTGGAGCTCATTCATTCATTCGACAAACGTGTAGGGCCACCTGCTGTGTTCCAGGTACTGGCCCAGTCCCTTCCTGGGGAGTTCTCAGGATGGGGGTCACTGACAAGACCTCACACTGATGAGGACGGGCTATGTAGAGAAGACAGAAGTGGGCCACCTCAGTCAGAGAAGGGACATCCTTGAGTCAGGGGACAGGCAGGAAGGGCTGTTGCAGCCCTGCCACGGAGGCGGCATGCTCATCTCTGGACAAGGAAACTGAGGCCTGGCAGGGTTAAGGAGCCTGTGCAGATTCTCATGGCAGCAGAGCGGCCGGGACAGCATCTGGGACTGACCCGAGTCCATGGTCATTCCTGACCTCCCGCCAGCCAGTGCCGCCAGGTGAGCGGGCCTCGGGCCAGCAGACCCGACCTCTCACCACAAAACACAGCCAAGTGTGGATATCGGCGCTGCCTGCCAGGGCTGGCGCCTGGCACAGACCAGCTCCAGGGCAAAACGCAGACTGTGTCAAGGCAGCAGGGGCTTCCCCAGAGCCCACACGGTCCCCACAAGCCTGGAGCCTCAGTCCCAAAGGGACTGGGCCACAAGCCACAGGGAGTGGAGCCCTGGGGACACAATGTAGTCATTCAGCTTTCTGCCCCAGGGCTCTGGAGCCTGAGAGCCCAGGGGTGATTCCTGGCTCTTCCATTTACTAGCTGTGAGCCCTTGAACAAGCTGTGTAACCTCTCTGGGCCTCAGTTTCCCCATCTGTAAAATATAATAGGTATTAATATAATATAATAATACATAATAATTATGTAAGCATATGGTAATTGTGTAATAATATAACATTATTGTGTGTTATATCCATATGTATTATAACACACAGGAAAACCCCCTGCCTGGGTGTGGAGGACTCAAAGGACAAGCTGGATTGTCTGGAAGGAGGGTGTTCCTGGTGAAAGAAGCCGCGGGGGCAAAGCAGGAGGGTCTGGGTGAGTCTGGAGGACTGAAGGAATCCTGTGGCTCAGGGCGGCCCTGACGGGGAGCAGGAGATGGGGCTGGATGGTGAGCCGAGGCTGGTCACCCAGGGCTTCGACTGCCCTGCTGGAAGCTCGGCCTCGCCCAGCGGGGGCGGCCAGGAGGAGACGACTAAGACAGAAAGCAGGAGGGAACACGAAGAGGGGGACGTGCCGGGTGCGCTCCCGCCTCTCACCTGAGCTGCTGGAGCTGGCCCGCACCTCCCCAGGCCCGCTGGCCTTCCCCGTGCCTGGGGCATGCAGCTGGTCCCCCGTGGGCGCCCTCTTGTCCGCGGTGCTGGCTGAGCTCTCCAGGGAGCTGCTGCTGGAGCTTTGCGCCGTGGTCAGCAGGTGCTGCTGCTCCTGGCCCGGAGCCCCTCCGGCCTTATCAGCAGGCAGGTGAGGCTGGATGGAGAGGAGAGAGGAGGGAGAGTGGTCAGCCCATCAGCCAACAACTCTTCCCCTCTTCTCGCCACCATCCGCACCCCATGTCACCGCACTTCACAGTTTACACGGCACTTCTGCCCACACCTGCACGCTCTTTCCACACACAGCACTTTCGGGACCTGTGATTCTCCGTGGTTTCTGTGACTGGAAGCTGTCTGCCCCCTATGAGGTCAGGGGCCATGCGGCCCTGCTCGCCAAATAGTCTCAGAGGTGGGGCAGGACATTCATCCTCATTTTGCCTAAGGAAACAGAGGCTCAGAGCAGGAGAGTGACTTTCCGAAGGTCACTCCATCAGCACAGGGTGATGTGGCCCAGCCTAGCAGCCAAGAGCATGGACTCCAGAACTAAACAATGTGGGTACAATTCGTGACTCCATCACTCACTAGCCGTGTGACCTCGGACAACTTAACCTCTCTGTGCCTCCATTTTCTCATCTATAAAGGGAAAATAGAAACTTACATCCTAGGACTGTCATGAAGATTAAATGGCTGGGTATCTGTAAGTGCCCAGAACAATTCTGTTACATGGTGAGCTCCACACAAGGGTTTGCTAGATCCGGGGTAGGCAAACCCCTGCCACAAGCCAAATCCAGCCGCTACTGTTTTTGTACAGGCTGCGAGCTAAGAATGGTTTTTACATTTTTAAATGGTTGAAAAAAAGCTTTTAAAGAATAATTAATTTCCTGACGTGAAATTACGTGAAGTTCCAGTTTCAGTGTCGGTAAACACAGCCACTCTCATTGTTTACGCAGCATCTGCAGCTGCTTTCCTGCAGCAACGGCAGGGTAAGTAGCTGTGACGGTGACGATACGACCCCAAAAGCCTAAGATATTTACTATCTGGCCCTCGTGATCCATCAATCCATCCCGTGCAGACAGCCCTTTATCTAGGACCCTCAGCCAGGCTGTCTCCACAGCCCTTCCCAGACTCCATTCCCCCCGCTGCTCGGTGACTCCTCATGTCTTCTTTTCACAGAACATCATCATCATCATCAACAACAAAAACAAAACATTAGTCAACGTTTGAGCGCCAGCCGGTGCCAAGCAGTGTGCTGAAGTCCCGCCAAGACAGTATATTGATCCTTCCAACAGCCCAGTGTTATCCTTGCTTTGCAGACGTGAAAACCAAGGCCCAGAGAGGTTGAGTGACTTGCCCAAGGTCACACAGTTAGAACATGGTACAGCTAGGCTAAAACCCACAAGGCCTTTCCTGGGTCTCTGGGGATTCAGCTCTAGGGGCTCAAGACAAGGTGCCCGTTTCCAGCGCCCAGTGCTGGGAGGCACCTGGAAATTCCACCCCGAGACTGGTGCCTGTGCACACTAACTGAGCAGGCACACAAGCCCTTGCCTTGGGATTCCGGTGATTGCTGGATCCCAGAAAGGAGCTCGTCTGCTGCCCTGAGCAGGACGAGAGGGTCCGGGGCAGAATGAGAACTGAGGTGAGTTACGAGCTGGCGGGACACGGCCTAACATGGTAGGGGGAAGTGAGGGTCACAGGGCGGGTGTTTGCTATGGGGTTGCGGGCATGTTAGCCCCCCTCCCCGGGAAGGGCTGAGACCCCTGGGCTCGCTTCAGAGGGAGCTACAATTCCAGGAGCTCCGAGCAGCAGCTGCTCACTCTGGGCCATCAATGCAGACCCCGGCCCCCCGCCCACCATGGCTGTGGCCTCCAGACCCCTAAGCCCGCCCCAGCCCTCGGTTCTCCGAGGCCAGCCCACATCCTCGGACTCCAGCATGGAAGGATCCCTTGCCAGCTGTCCCATGAGGCCACGGAGGCCCAGAGAGGGTGAGTCTGGGGCTCAGCATCACAGAGCTGGTCCGTGGTAGGGGCAGGATGAGCCCAGACCAGGGTACCAGAGCTGCCCCCCTCCCACCGCAGCCTGCCTCCCTGGTTTACACCCCCAGCTTTGGAGGGATGGAGGGCATTCCAAATTCCGGCTGAGCCTTTGCCCAGGTGGTCTCACCTTGGCCACTGGCCCCTGCCCCCAGCACTCTCTGAGCTTGGAGAGATGGGGGACAGGGGGAGGCGCATCCAAATGTCATTCCTCACAACCCCGGAGAAGGGGCTTTTCGGCCCGTGTCCCACTGCTCTGCGGGTAGGAAGGGCCAGGCAGAACAGAAACTCCCAAAGGTCACAGCCCACCTCCCTCCTCCAAAGCCACAAGTTACAAAGTTCAGGCAGGCTCTGAGTGGGGCAGACGCATCCTGAGTCCTTTCCTCAGACTGGGACCCAGTAAGGGGGAGTACCGAGAGGGCTTGTTCGAAAAACAGGATCCCAGCCAGTCCCGGCCTGGCCCAGCCCTGCTGTGAGCAGAAGCAGAGACCCTGGCAGAGCCAGCAGCTGGGTCCTCCAGAGGCCCACAGGGGCCGTGTCTGTGTGTGCAAGTGTGTGTGCATGAGGCCCACACACCTATATGCACAGGTGTGCAGGTATGTGAAGTGTGCACACATGTGTGTCTATGTGTGTGGGCGCATGTGTGCACATCTGTGAGCAGTGCAGTTAACGTGAGTGCTGGGGGTGGTGAAGAGAGGAACTCCAAGGTTTGTGTCCCAGGCCACTCTCATTAGCTGTGTGACCTTGGGAAAGTTTCTCAACTTCTCTGAGCCCAAGTTCCTAGGCCGTAAAAGTGGGGCAACAATCATATTGCCTGTGTCGTAGCACGGCTGTGAGACAAGACAATGCTCCGTACTGTGACTGGCATACGTTCCGCTCTTCATAAATGCTCACTCTCGTTATTAAACACGAGCCTGTGCACGTGTCTGTGGGGGCGGCTGTGGGTGAGCTCACGCATATGGCTAGGCTGGCCTTTTCTAAACAGAGAAGCTACTGGTCCTGCCATGCCTGGAGGGACAGGGTGGGGCTGCTGACTCACCACGCTCTGGACTCCAGCGTTACCAGGCAGGGACCACTGGCAGCCAGGGGGAGGAAGAGAGGGTCACAGACCAAGCAAGGGGTCAGAGGAGGGTGCCCAGGGACTGAAGGGCCCTTGGGAAGCGACCAAGCTGAGGGCAGGCCCTGCCAGGGCTGGGGGTGCTTGGAGCAGCCGTGAGTGTCTGCCCCAGCAGAAGCGATGGTGGGTGAAGGCGCAGCCTGTGGCCTCAGACTGTCTCAGACCTGGGCTAGGCCCCTTCCCTAGGGGTCTAAGCTTACGCGGGTACCTGGACCTCCCTGAGCCTCAGTTTCCTCACCAGTAAAATGGGGATGAGGATGCTGCATCCTCGCGGGAGTGTGGGGATGCAGTGCCATGGTGCAGGCAGGGAGCCTGGCACGGGGCTCAGCCAGGGCTGTGCTGGAACCAGCTCGGACCTGTACTGTTTCTTCCCAACCCCACGCTCAGTAAGGCCTGGGAGCTTGAACTCGGCCATGGTGGGAGCGTTTATAACACAGAAATGAGCAAACATCATAAATCTGGGTTTGGGTTTTTTTTTCCCCACTGGGGGGGCCAGTTACCAGCACACCACTGGGCTCTACACACAACAGTGCTAAACAAATAGCAGCTGAGTTGCTCACACTTAGTAACCACAAGACCGAGTGGAGGGAAAGAGGAAGCGGAGGCTGCAGGGCCCCACCCAGGACATCTTTGCTGCACTGCGTGTTGGGAAACCCGCTAGGCCGGGAAGGAGCACGGTGGCTGGGCCGCTGAGGTGGAGCTTGCAGGGCACACTGGCTCCCCAGCCACCAGGCAGCAGCTGTCAGCATCCCTGAACCGAAACCAGAGAAAGGAAGGGGTGGCACTCGCACCCTGGGAGAATGAGAAACGGTTTGAACTCCCAAACCAGTGCTGATGTCTGCTAAAATACTGGAGGGCAGGTCAAGGAGCACTGCGCCAGGAGTCCAGAGACAAGCCCTCGGCCAAGCGTGTGTGATTGTGGGCAAGTCACTTCCCCTCTCTGCACCTCTGTCCTGGTCAGCAAAACCAGGACATGAAACCAGTCTCTGGTCCCTGCCACATCCAGAGCCGTGGGGAGACCTCAGGCACTGGGCCGCCCCGGGCTGAGCTCTTCTCTAGCACAGTGACTTCCGAGCAGAGGTGACTCTGTCCTCTCGGGGACATCTGGCAATGTCTGGAGGCATTTTCGGTTGTCACTCCTGGAAGGCAATGCTGCTACCTCTAGTGGGGAGAGGCCAGGGATATTGGGGAACAGCCTATAATGCACAGGACAGCCCCCCAGAACAAAGCATTTTCAGGCCCCAAATGTCAGCGTTGCTGAGGCTGAGAAACGCCACCCCAGCAGGACGGGGGCATGGAGGGAGCTCCTCAGACTCTGCTCCCTCGCCTGTAACAGTGCCCTGCCCACCAGGTACGGGGTTGCGGCAGACACTGTGCCGGCTCAGCCCATACCTGTCTCCAAACCCTCTTCCCTGCCATCCTCCACCACAGAGGCTGGATGGCAAAGCGCCCCCTTCCTGCCTCCCTTGCAGCTAGGGATGGTCACGTGACACCATTCTGGCCAGGGAGACGAAAGGAGGAGTCTACCCAGGGCTTCTGGGAGAGCGGCTGGTTTCCTGGTGAAAGGCACTGTGGCTGGCTGGCCATTTCCCCCTCTTTTTCCTGCCTCAGACCCAGAGGTCACATCTGAAGTGGTGATCACCATCTTATGACCTAAGGCCAGCAGCAAGAGAACAAAAGCCAACACACTAAAAAGATGGCAGAGCCTGGGGTCCCGCTGGCCTCACAGGGGATGCACGTGAACCGCTCCAGCAGCGGTCAACCCCTCGACGTCTTGGTAGGTGTGAAAAATAAAGCCCCGTTGCTTTAAGCCACCCTTCAGCTTGCAGCTAGTTGCAGCCGAATGCCTTCCTGATGGAGAAGTGATGGAAGACCAGAATGTTTCTAGCAAAAGTCCTTCACGGACCCTACTTCATAAAAAGATCAGAGGTGAGCTGCTTTGGTTGAAGCGGGAGGAGGACCCAGGGCCCTGCCCCGTAGCCTCCACCTCGACCCCAGAGATGACCCCCTGGGGCCTTCTGTGGGACGCTGGGGTACCCCAGCACTCAGTTTGCAAACCACTGCCCCACGAGGATGTGCTAAGCACCAGGGAGAGGCTGAGAAGTGCTGCCAGCTGAGGGAGAGGCACAGCCCTGCAAGCGGGCTCAGCGACGCGATCCCCATTTAATGCTGAGAAGACAGAGCTGCGAGCAACGTCACCTCTGCCCAAGGCCACACCCTGGGTCTGTGGCCACATGCTTGCCACGGGCACCACCAACACCCTGCTCCCTGATGTGGCCTTTCATACTCACAGTCTCCTTTGCCAGGACACAGAGAGCTGCCTACCCCTGAGGACAGACCCGGGCTGCCCCTTCCTCAGCCTCCCAGGGCTCAGCACCCCACCTGACACTGGACAGATCAACCGATGGAAGTCGCTGCTTCCTGCGGAACAACCAAGCCCACCAGGCAGGAGAGTGGGGGGCAGGGGGGCAGAGGGGACTCACCACCTTGGCTTCTCCTTGCAGGCAGAAGGACTTCTCTGCAAAGAGGAGAGAGGGGACAAGTCAGGGAGAGTGACTTCCTCAGGGCCCGTGTGCTCTAATGGGGAGGGCAACGTGGGGCCCAAGCAGCAGCAGCCAGAGTAGGCCCAGCCCTGCGGGGGGCAATGACAAGGCACACAGAAGCCTCTATATCCAATGCTCCAGCTGGCCCAACGCTGTGCCAGTCCCCTCCACCACCCCCAACCATTCTGCCACCTCCCACCTTTGCTCATGCCAGGCCCTTGGCTAGCACGCCCTTTCTTTCCTGCACACACCCCACCCATCAAAATCTCACACAGCTCAGAGGCCAACTGCTCCAGAAAGCCTGAAGCCCCGGGAGTCCTAGGGAAGAATCCTGGCCTCCCCCTCGCACGGCCCTGACGGCATCTGGCCTCTCAGTAGATGAGCGAGTGGAAGCGCCTTCCACCCCAGGCCCTAAGCTCCTACAGAACAGGGACTGCAGCACGCAGCTCCGGCCGACCCACAGGCTGTGCCCAGGGCTGGACTCACGGTAGATGGCCCAGAAAAGCTTCCCGAGCCAATGGAGGAAAGAGGATGGAGGAAGGAAGGAAGGAAGGAACGGAATCTTACTTTTCTTCTGGGTCATGATGACACAGTTCACCAGCCCAATTACTAGCAGACCCAAGGCTGTCACTCCCACGATCAGCCCTAGAAGGAAAAGAGAAGCTCAAAACAGCTGCAAAAAGCAAACTCGGATGTCCCAGGTGGCAAGCAGGTCAGTTAATGACCAAAGGTGGCTGGCGTTGTCACAGGCGAGGGGCAAGCCAGGGTCAGAGGCTCTCAAATTCAATTAAAGAACAACCCGAAAACCGTGTGCCAAACAAAACACGTCTGTGGGCTGCATACAACCTCAGGGCCACCGGTTTGAGACCTTGGCCTGATGCAGTCCTAACCCCAGAAGGGAAGCCCCCAAGATGACCTGGCCCAGCCCAGCGTCTTCATAGCCTGATGGGTTCATCAGAAACGACAACCAGGAGACCAGCTCCCCGACCCCTCCTCTCCCCACCAGGGGCTCTCACTGACAGCACTGCGTCTCGGGAGAAGACAAGTCCCCCCAGCACCTGCATCACAGCAGAGTACAGCGTCCAGCCCACAGCAGGCTCTGAGTAAGCCTCTGAGACAGGAGGGAGGAGGGAGGGGCCCTCTTGTGACTTACCAATTGGAAGGGAGAAGTTGCCAGTGATGAGCCCTTCAGCTGGGGGGCTTGGAACCATCGGGGGGAGGGGGGAGGTGCCAGGAGCTGTGCTGGGCCCGCGGGTCAGCTCCGCGTGATGGGATCTCGTGGACCCTGGCTGGGGCACAGAGGCTGGCTCCGAGGCCACTCTCGGGGTGGGAAGCACAGACTTGCAGATGGCATCCATGCTGGCATTGCCGGGGACGGCCACCGAGCTACAGCTGCGGACGAGGAGGCTCGGTTGGGGGCAGCAGAGGGCTCAAGGGCTCAGGGTGGCTGGGCTCACCGGCAGGAGCCAGGCCAGTGGGCAAGGGCCCCAGCCAGCGGGATGGAGGAATGAGTATGTGTGCCATACCCTTTCTCAGGACCACTCCTTCCTGTTCCCACTCCCGCTCTCCCCAAGCTCCCCACCCAGTCTTGACTTCCAGGGCAAGGCTACTGTTCACCGTGCTGTCTGTCCTGGGGGCCACCGGCAGATAAACCGGCCCTGGCGTTGAACCGGGCTCAGCAATGCCTCCACCCAAGGGAGCAAACGGGGGCCTCCAGGCCCCATGGCCCAGCCGCTCTGTGCTCCAGACCCCAGAGTCACTCAGGGACAGCCCCTCCCTGCTCCCCTAGAACCAGGGGACCCAGCCACTCACTTCCGGTGGGGCCTGCAAGTATCTGTGGACGACGTCCTGTCGGAGAACGTCCCTGGGGCACAGGCAGCACACACCACGTTTGATGTCGCAGTTCCTTCAAGGAAAAATTGGAAGCTGTCACCAGCTCAAACACTCTGTGGACCAGGTAGGCCTTGACACTGGAGCCCCGGGGGACATCTGAGGGGCCCACAGACCTCTGTCTGCACCTCTACCCCTAAATACACACACGCACGCACGCGCGCACACACACACACACACACAGAGCTGGGCGGTGTTTGTCTTTAACCAATTCGAGTGACTTCCTGGTCTCCAGGGTCACATGGGTTCATCTTCCTGTGGCATGACCTGATGTTCCAGTAGCTTAGGGCTTAATCTGATCCATCTCTGGACCCCCAGGGCCTAGCACACAGCAGGTGCCTAACTAGGAGCCTGAAGGAAAGAACGAATGAGGGAAGTGGGCACAGATGGATGGCTACCACGTTTCCAGGCTGGGCTGATGGGTTGATACTGCAAAGGAAAGGCCCAAGGGGGTCCCCAAGGACCTCTGGCCCTCGCCCCACACATACCTGGCTTGGCCACGCCGAAGCCGGGCGGGCACTTGCGCAGCAGCCCGCAGACCTGGCACCCCTCCTGCCTTGGAAGTATGCAGTACCTGCCCGGCTCGCAGGTGCAGATGCGATTCTGCTTCAAAGTACAGGTTTGAGTTTCCACTTGGCCTAGAGGAGTGAGAGGGTGGCCCAGGGTCATTCGTGCCTTCACCGGCCCTGCCCATGGCCACCCCTACTCTGCCCTCCCAGCCACCCACCGCCCACAGAGAGCTCTGATCTCCCTCAGGCTGGCGGATCCCCTCTGCAGGGGGCAAAAAGAACACTGGCCAGGGAGTCCCAAGGCCTGCGGTCCTGCTCCAGCTCCATCCCAGCATGAGCGAGCAGGCCTACTCTCTGAGGCACGACTTCCTGGACTCTAAAGTGGGCAGTCTTCGTGCTGCGGCCCTGGGCCTGCCTGTCCCATGGGCCATGTGCAAGGATTCAGTGAGACAGAGGATGGAAGAGCCATGGATAAACAGTAAAGGGCTGTACCCATGAACCTCATGCTCTGGGCATAACAACTGGTCTGGAGTGATCCCAGCCAGCTTTCAGCCAAATGGCCTGAAGCGCCTGGTGGCCAGGGGCGGATGCTGGGGACCACCCCCTCTCTGGGCCTACTCACCGGTGCTGCAGCGGGAGCCACAGCTCAGGCACTCGGGGAGCCAGTTCCAGAGCTGGGTGTATGTGCTGTCCTCGCAGGGGACACACACCGTATCTGAGGTCTCGTTGCAGAAACTTTTTGCGCGGCAGCCTGAGAAAACAAAGGCCAGAAGTCTCAGTGAGGTGGGGCTTCTGCCAGGACCCTGGGCTCATCCACTGTTCCCCAGAGCCCCAGAGTTCTGAAGCCTAGGTGGGAAGGCCCATTGATGGAGGTGCAAGTCCTCCATCGACTCATCTCATATCTAACATGAGCCAGCTGCCATTCCATTTCTGAACCCCCAGTGCTCATAAAACATCTTCCCCTCTGCTCTTTCCAGATGCCTGGAATTCCACTATTGGACTTTGCCTATTACTAGTCAATAATACTTTAGTGAGAACTAGTTTGCCAGTTCTTTTCTTCTTTAGAGTTGGGTAAAATTCTCCACCTGGGGGTATGAACTCAAGGAGAAAAAGGTAGTAGGAATGTAGTCCCTGGGGGACTCCTGAAGGCCTGGAGAGAAGGCACGCCAGGGAGTGGGAGAATGCCCACGGCATATCTTTAGGAAGTTTCCCTTCTGAGCCCTGCCCCCATTCCTAAACTGCCAAAGTCACTGCTCTGTTAATCTAGTAACTTCTTAGAGACTCTGCCAGTTACCAGAAGAAAGAAGAGTCCCTTCCCCTGGGGTCCCTTACAATGGCTGTGGGAGGTGAGAGGTACACATGGGCCTGCACACATCTCAGACTAATGCTCAGAGCCCTCCAGTGGATCTGGATCCTGCAGAATAAAAGTCAAGCTCCTCACCATGGTCCCTGCTCGCTTACTTACTTACTCACTCTGGGCCACACACTAGCCTCACTGTTTCCCAAGTTCACCAAATAGGCCCCCACCTCAGGGCCTTTGCATCTGCTGTTGTTCCCACCTGGCGTGCTGTTCCCTATATATGTGCATGACTCACTGCCTCACCTCTTGCATGTCTCTGCCCAAGTGTCAGCAACTCAGATAGGCCTTCCTGACCACGCTGCATAAAGCAGCGTGTCCTACTCCATCTGTCTCCACCTGTCTTACTCTGCCTCATTTTCTTCACTGCACTTACTCTCTGACCTCTCGGCTCATCTATTTCCTCTGCTGGTTTATCTGTCGGTCCCTCTATTAGAACGTAAAATCCACGAGGGTGAGGATTTTGTCTGCCCTGCTCTCTGTTGTATTCCTAGCACTTAGAACAGCGTCTGGCACACAGCAGATGCTTTATAAATAATATAGGAATGAATGGTTAAATGAATGAATAGATGGATGGCAGCGGGAGTCGGGCCACCTGGCTGTCCCAACTGGGGCCAGGCCTCAGGTCCACCATCTGTGAAATAGGTAAGCATTCATTGACTCAGTCAAATATGTACTGAGCACCCACTATGTGCCAGGCATGGGGATTCAGTGGAGAGCAAGCCCACAGTGGTGGCAACAAAAGAGGAGTCAGGCCATGATTGCAGCGTGACAAGGGCTGCTGCCATGGGGGAAGCCAGGCGCACGGGAGCTCAGAGGAGGAACGAGACCTGGCCAGGCAGTGTAGGCAGGCTTCCTGAAGGAGGAGGACATCTAAGCTGAGGTTGAAAGGATAAATAGGAGTCATCCAGGGGAAAGAGTTTGGAAGTGCACCAGGAAGAGGGGACAGCATGTGCAAAGCCCCAAAAGCAAGAGGGAGCATGGGGCCAATTCATGGAACCAGAAGGAGTTCAGTAAGCTGCTCCCCCAACCTCTGTGCACACGCCCCCTCCAAGGCACCAGCCCCTAGCAACCCAGCCAGTCCGAGGGTTGGGTCCCAGCCGCTGCCCCTCACCGGGTGGACACTGGCTGCACCGCCTCTGGGCCCTCTCGTCGTAGTATTCTCTTGGCTGGCACAAGTTGCTGGGCTCCGGGACAGAGCGGGGAAACACCACCTGGAGTGGGAAGGAAGGACGCCATCAGCATGGCAACTGGCGGAGTCCGCCACGCCTGACGCCAAGATCCCCGTCCCCTGTCCTGTGAATGTGTGGCCCTCTCCCTGCTGAGGCCCTACTGATTGGGGACTTCTCCACGTGGAGCAGGTAGGAGTAGAAGGGAGAGGCCCTGGCTCCCTCCACCCCCGCCTCCTCCCCCATCTGTGGCACATGCCTGTCTGCAGGTGCGGGCACTGAGCAAGCTGGCTCCTCACAATCCACGGGGCGGATGTGGGGCCCTGAAGCTGCCCAGAAGGCAGGGGTCTCGGTCACAGAGAACCACAGTGCTCAGCACAAAGCCGCCCTCTAGGTAGGATGCCTTCCCTTCCCTCTTGCACCTGGGAATTGCCCCTTCGTCCTTCCAGCTGAGTGCTGCCTCCTCTGGGAAGCCCTCCCTCACTCCCCCAGGCTGATTCAGGTTCCTCTTCCTCTGGGCTCTCTCTGAACACTGGATATGGTCCCTTCTTATGATCATCTCATCATGCTGAAATGGGGTGCCTATTTGTCCTTCTCTCCCCGTGGGTGCACGTGTGTGCACATGCACACATGCACACACACACACACACACACACACCACACATCTGTAATGGAGAGGGCAGAAATGACGGCCTCGTCATCTCTAGACCCTCAGCCTCCAACGCAGGGCCCACAGCAGAGTTGGGGCCCGTAGAAGGCTATTTGTTGACGGCCGTGATGATGACAGTCACCATTTCTTGAGCACTTACAGGGTGCCAGGCACCGTTCTGAGGGCCCCAGGTACTCCAGTCAGTGGAGGCCGTTGCTCCCCACTCTGACCCCCTTTACCGGCAGGGCACTCCTCTCCCGCTGCCGGGGATGTTGCCTGATAGTGGCTCCCAGCCTCCAGGTTCCAGAACCCCCGAGGCTCAGGCTGCAGGGAGGGAGGCTCAAGTTGCCTTCCCCTCCCACTCCACAGCACCCCCAGCCTGCTCGCCCGCCCGGGAGTAGCCCGGGTGTCGGGAGCCATGCCTGCCAAAGCCTGAGGCAGCGGGGCCCTTGGCTGGCCCCTGCATCGAGGAAAGCGGACCTGGAAACCCAGCTGCCTTCCCGCTCAGCCTGGCAGGCAGCCCCAGACCCACCCGAGCTGCATGCAGCTCAGTGCTAATAGCTGGAAGCCATCAGGGGATGACCCCAAGGGGCTGGGGTTTCCTTCTGCGGAGCAATCTGTGACTTCTTGCCCCACGCACTTGCCTGAGCTGCCTCCTCCACCGGGAACAGACTGATGCTTCCTTTCACAAAATTTCATTTGTCCCTTCTGACAGCAGCTTCCCCCTGAAGGCTGCCCTGCCCGCACCCCTCCCTCAATAATCACTCGGACCCAGAATCCCAACCTTCCTCCATCAGGGTTCCTGGCACACGGGGCTGGACCCCCACCAGCTGGGCGCCCTATGAGGTTGTGCGCTGGGGGTGACTTCTTGCTATGACTCCAGAGCCTAGCATGTAGCAGGTGTCAGGGGTCGCTAATCTAAGCAGTGGCTTCTCTACAATGTCATTTCCTCGAGGGGCCTGACCTCAGCACCAGGGCCATGAAGCCCAAGTACAGGTGTCCCCACCGTGGCGGCCTGCCCCTGGAGCCCTGCCCCCACCCCAAGCCCAGGCACAGGCTCAGAGCCAGACCCCAGGAAGTTAGCTCTAGAGAGGTTGGGAGAGATGCAGGTGGCTCGGGAAGTGGGAACCATTCTGCATAGCACAGAGCCTAAAAATGTCAGTTCCATTCCCATCTGGACCATAAGCTTGCATGCCCATGGCTGGGCACACGTGTGCATGCACACACACACACACACACGATCCCAGTCCTCCTGCACCCCTGTTGGGTCCTGGAGCCAGGCGCCTGGACAGCAGCAGGGGTCCTCACAGATGGCTTGGGACTCATAGCCCGTGTCCAAAGCACCCTAGGGGCCTGTTATTAATGCTGACTCCCACCCCAACAAACGGGGCAGCAGCTCAGGGGGTGGGCCAGGAAGCTGTGCTGTTAAAAAAAGAAAAAGAAAAAGAAAACCTCCTGAAGTGCTTCTGGTGCCTCGCTGCTGAACCTCGCTGAGCATCTGGCACCCATGGACGGAGGCAGACGGCCGGGTGGGGGCACACGGAGGAGACCCAGCGATCAAAGGCTGGGGGCCCCCTAACCAGAGAGACCATACCTTCTGCTGTTCCCTTCACATGCACCATTCAACTGCGCATTAACTGTCCCCCCACAGGCCCCAAACAGGCCTTCCCTGCAGGCTGCTGCCGTGTGGCTTGCCTGCTCTGCCTACGCGCCCCAAGAGGCAGCTGCCCTCCCCTCAGAGAGCATCCCGGAGGGGGGGGGGGGGCGCACCTCCTTCCCTGCTACCCCCTGCCCCACAGGGCAGCTGGCACAGGACCCTGTGTCCCCCACCAGTACCTAGGGGAGCCCCTCACTCATGTGGGGCCTGAGAACCACAAAGCCGGGGCAGCTGTGGCAGGGGAGAGAAATCCCCCCACCGGCCCCAGGGCAGCCTCCTTTAGCCCAGCGGGACCTGCCCTGGCTGGGGGAGGATTTCCTGTCAGGCCCAAAGGGCCTGATGGGAAAGGGCCCTGCCATGGCCAAGTGGGGGCTCTCGCTCTACCCACAGGCCAGGGATTCCTGGACAAAGGCAGGCAGCTGGACCCCCACGGCCCCCAGGCCACTGCCCAGCAGCCGGCCTCCAGGGTCTCTTCCTGTCTGGATCTGGCCACAAATACCCTCCCCTCCACTTCCTCCTGCTGCCCTGTGAGGCTCCAGCCCTGAGCCGCTGGCAGCTGGCGAGGGGTCAGCCCTCCCTTGAGCAATCTCGAGGCCTGTTTATCCTCTTGGACAGAAAAAGAAAAAAACCCACGGCCCTGTCATGGCTAAACAATGAGGAACAGAAAGCCCCTGCGCAGAACGGGACAAAAGGTCACTCCCTCCATGGCAGCGCTCCTCGAGAAGGGTGGCCCGGACCCCAGCCCTGGGCGCTGGCCTCAGGCCAGCGCAGGGGCCGCGAGGGCCGGGGTCCCTGAAGGCCCCCAGAATGTGGCGAGCAGCCTCCGGGAA
This sequence comes from Equus quagga, assembly GCF_021613505.1. Taxonomy (NCBI): domain Eukaryota; kingdom Metazoa; phylum Chordata; class Mammalia; order Perissodactyla; family Equidae; genus Equus; species Equus quagga. The sequence continues at coordinate 39,592,074 of NC_060271.1, forward strand.
ACGTGGGGCTATGGCAGCTTCCAGTCCCTTTGGCTGGCCTTGGGGAGGCTCAGATCTATCTATGCACCTCCCACCCACAGGGAGCTCTGACATTCTGAAATGAGGAAATAAATCGGACAGTACTCGATTCACCCAGCATGTTTAGCAGACTCAAGGTTTCAAAACACAGGGGCCCCAGGTGAAAATCTGGAAATCACTGATGAGCGTCGGTCACCCATCTAACAGGTGGGAAATCTGTGACGCCGTGCGAGGCGGGGCGGGGGGGGCGGGAGGAGGAGATAGATGATGGATGGACAGATGAGAGATAGACAGCAAGTCAGAGAGAGAGAGAGAGAGGTAGGTAGGTAAGAGAGGAGGAGAGGAGGAGAGATGAAAGGAGGGAGGGAGGGAGGACCCATCTGACATCCAATGTGTGAGGCAGGTCTGACTGTGCCCATTTCACAGATGAGGAGGTGGAGATGGAAAGAGGCAAAGCCACCTCCCGGGGTCTCCAAAGGCTCTGGGCCATTCCAGGGCTGGCTGGCGGCAGGCTAACGGAGGACTGTGCTCAAGGAGGCCATGGGGGCCCAGCTCTCACCCACCGCAGGCCTTGGAGCTGCCTCACAGCCCCATTTCCTCTCCTCAGCACTGGGCTCCCCCCTCCCAGGACAGGAGGAACCCGCAGTCCGGAGGAGCTAGCACCTACTGTCTCCCAGGAGCGGCTGTGTGCTAGACGCACCGTCTGGGACGGTCTCCCCCCACTTCACAGATGCTCAGAGACGCGAAGCGACGTGCCCAAGGCCACACTGGACCAGCTGTAGGCCTTGCCATCCCCGTCCTGCCGCCCTTCTCTTTGGGGCCCAAGCTTCCCTTTCCCCTCGACACAGACCCAGCACCCCTGTCCACCAGGGGGTCTCCATCCTGCTCCAGGTTCTCAGCTTTGGCCCTTCAGGGAGGAAGGAAAACAATGGGATATTCGTTAAGCACCTACTATGTGCCAGGCCAGGCACCTTATAGAAGCCCACTTCCCCTGAAAAAGCTGGTGGGCGTGTGCCCATTTCACAGCGCAAGGAGATCAAGGCACTTGTCTGAGGTCATCCAGGAAGGAGGAGGTGGCCCTTGGATGTGACTCTTGCCCTGATCCCACTGGGGGATCTTTGGTCCCCTACTCGGGACAGCTGAAGGAGCCAGATGCAGGGATCCACCATCTGCCTTCGTCCTTGAGTCACTGCCATGCCACCAGCCCCCTCCAGCCACCTCCACACCGAGCAGTGACCGGAGTACTGACTCACATGGGCACACATGCTCTCTCTTACACACACACACACACACACACACACACACACCCCAATGCAGGGAACCCTCTTGGCCTCAGGCCATGATGCTCTGACCTCAGCTCTGACCTGGTTCACCAGGTGGCCACCCAGGAGCCTTAGAACGAACCCGTCTTCTGCAGCAGCCGGGGACACTCAGTACCTGGGCCCTGGCTCTGCCCAGAACTGCATGAGTCACCGGGCTCCTGAGAGGCCCATCCTTGGCTGGCAGCCCCTCAGCAGGCAGGGGCAGGGGCAGCACAGGCTCAAAGGAGGAGTCTGCGAGTAGGGAAGCTGATTGGCAGCTGTGCCGAGTGCTGGAAGCATGTGTGGCAGCCAATGAAGACCGTGACAAGGCCCAGCACTGGGGGCAGGATTGAGGCACAGCAGCTCAGGGCGGGCAGGAACCTCAGACATCATCTCAGACGACCTTCCATTTAGTGGTGGAAAGTCAGGGGCAAAAGTGGAAACGTTCATTCATTCATTCAACAAACATACTGAGCACCTGCTGTTGTGGGTACCGGGCATACCGCATGGAACACATCCAAGTCCCTGCCTCGGGGGGCTGAGCTCTAGGGCAGGAGACACAGACATGCACAGGAGAAAGTGCGAGATGCTAGTAGAGAGGAGGAAAAAGGAAACGCAGGGTGGGGCCTGGACCACAGGGAGAACATGCTCAGTGTGCCTGCGCGCAGCCAGGAGGCCAGGGCAGCTGGGCCACCGTGGGCGAGGGGGAGGGTCCTGGAGACCAAAACAGCAGCAGCACCTTCTCCTCAAAGCTTCTCCAAGCCAAGCATCGCGCAGAGCTGTCAACACGCGTCACTGTCTCTCTGAGCCCTCGTCCCTGCATGGCGAGGTGGTACCGTCATTAACCCCAAGTCACAGAGGAGAAGCCTGAGACTCAGAGAGGTCTCACCTCCAGCCCTGTTTCTTCCCTAGCATCAAGCTGAGGCCTGTGTCTCCGTCACCCCAGGAAGACTGGATTTCAACGCCTGGGCCCACCCGAATGTCTTCCCTCCCCCACTCAGGCACCCCCTCTACTGTGGGCCGTAACGACTTCTCTGTGCCTCAGTTTCCTCATCTGTAAAATGACAGCATGGGCCTGGTTGATGTTCTAAGCCCTTTCCAGCTCTGGCTTCTTAAAGACGGGTGTCAAAAAGCTCAGCCTCTCCCAAGACCTCAGAAGTACTGGGTAGGTGGCTGGCCCACCCACATGTGTGGTGGAAAAAGTGAACGAGCTGGGAGATGGGAGATGGGGGCTGGGGCTTGAGGCAGGGCTGAGGGGGGTGGTACAGGGTAGGGCTTCCACATCCTAGCCTCTGCCCCTCGTCCCCTTTCCCAAGGTGAGGGCAGCCTGAGCAGGTGGCCTCTGGGAGGAAAGGTCAGAGGGGTCTGCCCTCCCAGGCCCACCGGACACCTGGCATCAGAGGAGCAGCACCAGACTTTGGTTAGAGGGCAGGTACACACGCTGGTTCTGGGGGACTTGGGGACGTCACTTACTCTCTCTGTAAATGGTAACATACGCCTTGCCCCGCCTCCTCCTCGGGCTCCACTGGACGGAACCAAACCATAGAACTGGGCTCTTTCTGCCTGGGTTTCAGCTGAGAACAGGCAAGGTGAGGACGAGACCCTGGGTGGCAAGCTGCCGGGTTCAGGTGAGGCGCTGGATGGCCATGTGCAGCTGGCACAGGAGCGGCTTCCCTCCCACCTGGGGGGCAAGTGTGGGGAAGCTGGCCTATGACTCTTGGTGTTCCGAGGTCACCCACAGGCTGGCCCCAGCTCCAATCCTCAAGAAGCCTAAAGTCAGGAGACCACGGCGGGCCAGCGGCTGTGACAGTGGAGTGCGGGCCCTGTTGGGACAGAGGGAGGGGGAGATTCCCACAGGCCAGATGGGAGCTTCCTAGGAGAGTGGCCTTGGGTGGTCTCAAAGGGACTTTACTCAGGAGAAATACCTGGAGGGGTGATGGGACCCCAAAATAAAGAGTCTGGGTGAGTGGCCCAAATCTAGGGGCTAGAGGGCACTTCAGTGGCCAGAAGACACAGTGTCCAGCATAAGGGACAGCAACGTGGCTGAGAGTCCCTGAAAGAAAGAGGCTTGAGGCCTGGCAGGGGCAAGGCTGCCAGCCAGACAGGACTGACCTGGTGAGTCACGCATGACCTTTCCGCCCCCTGCTCCTCCCTTCCCTGCGCTCTCCCCACCCTCCCCCAGGATCAGAAACCGCAGCTAGCGGCTGGGCTGGGGGAAGGAGACGAGCTCAGACGGGGACCTCACCAGGGCCATCAGCCAGCGAGGGGTGGAGGCAGGCGGCCAAGCAGGTCTCTCAGCTTCTGGAACGCCGGTCAGCTCTCGGGGAACTGGGCAACCCGCACCAGCTGACCTCCTGCCTTCCACTCCCAGCCTGAGACCCTGCACGTCCCCCAAGGTGGGGCCTCGGTCCTTCTCCTATTTATAAATAGACAGTGAGAGAGAGGAAGGCAAAGAGGGGCAGGGGGGGAAGGAGGAAGAAGTCGCCGCCACCAAGACGGTGACATGGGAAAGCACTAAGCCTGGGGAGCCCTCTGCTCTTCCTGCCCCCATGAGCACAGCACCTTTGGGGTCTTCAAGGCTTTTTCATTTTCTGGAGACCCCCCCCTCCTTAGATGCCAGTGCCCAGCACCCCAGGGCAGGAGTTCTGCTGAAGGAGGCCACAGGGAGAAGCCTTTTCTCAGAGCCAGAAAGACTGACAGAGACTGTCCAGAGCCAGGAGGAGCACCCAGTGTGTGCAGACACAGTGCTGGGCACTCGCTCGCTCACATGCACTCTCCTACAATGAGGTCCGTAACACCTCATTTTCGAGATGCAGAAACAGAGGCTTGCAAAGATTCAATACTGTATCCAAGGCCACGCAGCCAGTGAGCGTCAGACAGGAACTAGTCACAGCTGCATTGCCTCTATGTCCTCAGACAGCTTTATACCCTGTGATCTTGTCCTGCCCCCTTACTTTACAGAGGAGGGGCCCAGAGAGGGAGAGGCACTCCTCTGAGAACATACAGTGAGCAAGGTGCGAGTGGGTTCATTGACTCTCCCAAGCAAAAGGGACTCCAGGGTCCCAGGGGCAGACGCCGCAGCTGTGGGGAGGGGCAGGGGCGTCAGTCCAAGGACCAACCCAGGGACCCCCTCACAGGAGGAAACTGTCTTCAAGCAATAGAGAAACCACATCATTTGCATGGCAGGTCTCCGGGGCCCCGGGGTGTGGTGGGGTGCAGCCACAACAGGCCCGGCCGATGCAGCGACGGCACCGGGCAGGCGTCACGGAGAGGAACAGCATCTGCGTCAGGAAGGACCAACCACATCACAGGCAGTGGCCCAGGGGTGACACATCCCACTCCCGGCCTACTGCCTGTGATGTCGCTTTAGAAGTGAGCTGGGGGCAGACAGGAAGCCCGGGCTGCTATCTGGTTCTCGGGGCCAAGTGCTAAGTGCCAGGGTGCCAAGGTGCCTGGGTGTGGTGCCTGTCCCAAAGGAGCCCTTAGTCTAGCTGCAGAGAAGACCCCCAGCCTTCCATCCCCCCACCGCAGCCTGTCGACATCGCCCCCTCAATCCCGGCCATGGAGCCGCTCCCCTCACCCTCTGCATCTTTCGCCAGCTACAGCCTCCTCACTCTCGGTCCCCAGCCTCATGTTCCTTTCCAAATGGGCTGGAAGCCAACTTCCTACATCCAAGTCTGGCCTTGCTTAAAAGCTTCCATTGACTCTAATGCCCTCAGGCCTGAGCTCAATGTCCTCAGCTCGGGGCCTGCTGCCCGTCTCACACCTGACATGACGGTCACCCATCACCGCCTCATCAGAGCAGCACGGCTCCCTCACCCTCCTCCACGCCTTTACCCCTGCTGTTCCCTCTGTCCAAATGCCCTGAGCCCCCCAGGCTCCCCTTGCAGGGCTAGCTCCTCAATATCTAGAGTCTTCTCTACTATCATCTCAAGGAAACCTTCTCTGAACCCCAAGACAGGGTCAGAGGTCCCTCCAGGGGGCTCCAGTGACAAGCCGGACATATCTCTGTACTGCCCAGACCACTTTTCAGTTAATTATTTGTTTCCCTGTATTCTCCCTCTGCACACTCTAGTGTGAGCTCTGAGCCAGACACCCGGGTTTTCAGCCCAGTTCTGCCATTCACCAGCCTCAGTTTTGTCACCTATAAAATGGGGACAAAAATAGTGCCCACCTCATAGGCTTGTTATGATTCAGAGCCACCGAACGTAGAATACTGGGTCGTTCGCCAGGCCGGCAGCGAGAGCCGAGCGTTGCTCGTCAGGTTATTACTCATCCCTCTCTGCCCAGCCCAGGGCCTGGCCCACAGCAGGTGCCTAACAGATGCTCAACTGTTTAACTGAAGCCCCAAGTTTTAATTTTCAATTAGTTGAAATGAGTTGGGGCCAGCAGGAAACTGGGCAGGAAATGGGCTTATCAAGAGAGGGGAGGTGTCCCCAGTGGGGAGACACTGAGTGCAGCTTAGGCCAGAGGCCCTCCGGGCCACCGCGATTACATCTGGGTGGTGGTTTAAGTGCAGAGCTTGGCGCCCCACCGTCTGGGGTGCAATCTTGGCTCTGCCTCCTGCGAGCTGAGAGCGGAACCGTAGCTTAACCTCTGTCCTCAATGGCCTCTCCTATAAAAAGGGGACAAGAATGGGCCCCCCACACCAGGGGAGCTCTGAGGACTGAAGGCACTTGGTGCGTGTAACGCATTAGATTCCCGCCTGCCACCCCCGAAGCACCCCCGGAGGTCAGTCCCAGCCCTCGGTTCATTGCACTCTCCCAGCATCTCCCAGTCCCCATGGGAAGTGACAGAGACGGGCACTTTAATCCCTACCTCAGCACTGAGGAAACCCAGAGCACAGTGACAACCTGCTCTGGATGCAGTCAGACAGGTCCCCGGGAATCCCAGCTTGCTGCCAGTGCGGGCTTTTCACATCTGCCCCCTAAGATGAGCGGGCCAGCCCTGCCCAGCCTCAGGCCCACCCCATCAGTGCCTGGGGCCGCTGAGGTCAGCCTGTGGCTGACCACGAGAGCTCCAGGACCACAGAGGCTGACGCTGACCAGAATCAGGTCACCCGGCCTAGGCAGGGGCCAGAGGGGTCTCCCATCCCTCTTCCTTCTGAGAGCCTCTGTCCCCACCTGAGCTCTTTGGTCCCGTCCAGACGATCGGAGCCGCCAGTGGCAGGCTCACCTGGGGCAAGCCGGACCTGGAGCCTCTGCGAGTGGCGGACAGGAGCCAGGCCGGGGGTCAGCAGGAGGAGGGGCAGGCAGGGGTGTCCAGGATGCTGGTGGGGGTCCCTCTAACGAAAGCGCAGTGCTGGGAGCCCTTCCCCGGGGAATCACTGTAAAGTCCAGACCTGGGCCCTCTGAGTGGGGCCATGTGGCAGCCAGAGCTGCACTCCGCACCCCCCCCCCCCCCCAGCCACCACCTCCCCTCCCCAACCCCCCAGGCTAACACCTGGGGCCAAAGGACCCTAAAGCAGGTGTGGGCGGGGTCCTCGAGGATCTCAACTTCCACCTGGGGCAGCTGAGGTTCAGAGAAGAGAAGGAAGCAGCCAGGCCCTCCCGAGCTGGAGTCCAAGCCAGGACCAGGCCTCAGACCCCCGACTCCCAGCCCCATGCTCGGGTCCCTTGCACAGCCTCTGGCATCTCTCCTGGAGAAGGCCTTCCACTGATGGCTGGAAGACATCCCCGCGCAGCCCGCCTGCCCCAAACCCCTTCCCGCTGCCCACTCCCCCTCGGACCCACTCAGTTCCCTGAACCTGCAGCCACAGCAGCCATACCTACTGCAGGGCCAAGCTCAGACCGAAACAGACAGGTGGGCCACTGTCTGGACAGCAAACACAAACAAACAAAACCCCCTGGGGATTTCTGCCCCGTCTCTGGTCAGAGCGGCTGGTCGGCCCAGGCTCCGAAGCTGGGTACAAAGCTGTGGCTTGCTGGCCTCTCGAGGGCCCTGTGCTCTCGAGGTCATTCAGCGCTGCCAGTCTGCCCCACACGTGCCCACTCCGTGTCTGCTACCAAGAGTGGGAGGGCAGCTGGCACCTGGGGCCTGGGAAGCGGGGTCTGCAGCCTCGCTCTTCACATGCAACACGTAGAGTGAATGAGCTGGCTAACGGGCCTCCTGTTCTAGTGACAGCATCAACAAGCTAGTGACCATAAAGCTCCACAGATGACACTGGGATGGAGCCTGCTCCACCCTCCTCCTTGGCAAAGATCCGGAGGCTCAGAGAGGCAGGGCGCTGTGTCACAGTGAACAGGACAGCAAGGCAGAGACAAGACCAGAGCTGGAGTCTGGGGCCCTGGCCAGCTGCCACCCAGCCCCAGACTCCCCCCAGCACGGCTCAGACTTGGGGAAGAAGGAAATCTACTCCTCCGAACCCCAGTCGGTAAGCAGACACTTCCTCTCCGGTGTGCACCCTGAGTGCCCCAAACCACAGTGATGTCACCTCCTTCACCCGTGACCTCACAGCACGCCACGGTTCTTCAAGGAAACATCCTTCCCCACTCAAGGCTTCCTTGAACCTGTGGGCTCCCAGACAGCAGGCCCTGCCGTGGATGCCCACAGCACGGACCCTCCCACAGTCAGGGGCCCCAGACGGGCTGGCTTCTGATCTTACAAGGTGCTGCGTAGGCACTAAGGGGCAGGGAGGCGGGAACCCAGGAACGCTGCTCCGCCTGAGGGGTCTGCATCTTGTCTTGGATGCAAGCTGACAGATAGCCAGGAATTTTTGATGCTACTGGGGCCTGAGTCAAAGAAATAATTCCAGCCAAAGCGAGCAGGATTGAGGTCAGCAAGGAGAGAGACTAGGAAGCGACGATATTCATGGTGGGGACTGCTGGACTCTCCTTCCCAGGAAAGTTTGTAGACCCCCTCATCCCCCAATCTGTGGTCTTTGTCAAGCATACTGAAAGCTGACATTTCTCAACATTCCGGGAGAGCACTGGGATCAATCCTGTTAGGTTTTATAGATAGGGGTGCTTAGGCCTAGAGAGGTTAAGTAACCTGAGCAAGGTCACACAGTGAGCCAGTGACGGTGCTTGCATGGGAACACTGGTTTCCTGACACCCAGTGCACTGCTCCTTCCTTGGAGCCTTGCTGTCTTGGAAGTCACTTCACGGGCTGTCAGAGGCCGGGGAACGGACAGCACGACCTCAGAAGAGCCTCCACAGGGCTTCTCCTCCTCAGGGTCACAGATAAACAGAAGCTTCAGCATCACAGAGGTGGGAGATGGGAGAGATTTTAGAGACAGCCTGGCAGCAGCCCACACCCATCTCGCAGGGGGAAAGCTGAGGCGTTTGCATCCCTCTCCCAAAGAGGCCACGAGACCCTCTGTGCCACGCCAAACGTATTCCTCGCCCACCCTCAAACGACCTACAGCCTGGCACTCGCTGAAAGCAAGGGGCAGACTTCCTGACCCGGCCACTTCGCCACATGCTGGGGTCCTAAGGTCAGGTAGTTGGGTGGGTGGTGTGAGACGCCCCGCAAGGGGGCAGCGGGGCAGGAAGCAGAGCCGGGAAAAGGGGCAGGAAGGAAGTTGTTCACAGACATCGGGCAGGAGCTCTGGGCAACTGGAGTTCTGCCACCCTCACCATGGGGGCCCCCAGCCCGGGGACGGAGAATCTGACTCCACAGTGGCCCGTGCCTCAGCCTGAGCATTGCCCCATGACCAGAGTCCGGTCAGACCCCACAAAGCCACGGACGCTCGAATAGCCACCAGCAGGCTGCCCAACCTATAAAGCACGTTTACTCCTGACAACCAGCCAGCATGGCGGGGACCATTCCCATTTTATAGACGGGAACACTGAGGCTTCCAGAGATTAAAAGACTCGCCAAGGTCACACAGCCTGTAAACAGCAAAGTAAGGATTTGAGCCAGGGTCTGTCCGATGCTGAGCCCCGGGCCTTTCCCCTAAATCATCAGTGCTGCTTCCCTGCGGCCCGGCAGAGTGTCCGGAACTGGGAGCCACAGCGTCTCCACTTTGTTCCTGTTCCCTGCTAGCACCCCCTCCCCACCCTCACCCCAAGCTTCCCTCCCTGCCTTCTTCCGGGCAAGTCACATGCCTCCTGGGCCCTGAGTCACTGCCAGTGGGTGGCCCCGTCACGAGCCAGGTGGGGATGTGGTGGGGGGAACACACCATCCTCAGCAGACCCAGTGCAGCAGGCAGACGAGCCCAGAGAGACAGCTCGAGAGAGAGAGACGAACTGCAACCCAGCCCTGCCACCCCTGGCTTTTCAAACCCTTCTGAATCATCCACGAAACCGGGTGCTTATAAAGGTCAGATGGGTATTTTTGGACAGTCAATATTTTTCAGCACCTACTCCCTACCAGGCAGTGTTCTACACCTGGGTTTTCAACCAGGGGCAACTTCCCCCCCAGGGGACATCTGGCAATATCTGGAGACATTTCTAATTGTCGCGACGGAAGGGGCGATGCTCCTAGCATCTAGTGGGGAGAGGCCAGGGACGCTGCTGGACATCCCACAACACCCAGGACGGCCCCCACAACACCTCTGCGGCCCAGGGGTCAAGAGTGCTGAGAAGAAGACACCGTGTTCTAGGCTCTGAGCCTCTAGCAGCGGACAAGCCCACGCCCTCATCGTGCGGACCTTCTAGTGGGAAGACACAACAAAAGTGAAAGGAATATAATGGGTCATGAGAGTTATGCAGGAAAACAAAACAGGTCAAAGCAGTGAGAGCCCTGGTGGGGAGCTTTTATAGGCAGGATGGTCAGAGAAGGCCTCTCTGAGAAGAGTCCGTTTGAGCAGAGGAAGTGAGGGGATGAGACCAGGGGATATCAGAGGGAGGAGCCTTCAAGGTGAAGGGGAAAGCTAGTGCAAAGGCCCTGATGCACGCATTGGGAGGCATGTTTGAAGAACAGAGAAGCAGTCAGCATGGCATAAAACTGAGAACTAAGCTGATGTGCGGCGTTGGATATAAAACGCATACGCACACACACACCATGGTTGGCATCAAAACTCTTCCCCCCCCCCCCCCCCCCCCACACACACACAACCTTCCTGGCTACTCCTCTAGGAAGCCTTGGATAGTCAGGGCCACCCAATGTTTCCCAGCCCCGGGAGGGCCAGCGCTCCAGGAGCCACTGGGTCAGCCTCAGGATGACAGGGAGGACCATTCTGACACAAGAGGGCCAGGCAGGTTCTCAGCCTTATCTGCTCCCACGTCTTTCACACCCACTGGGCCCGGTGAGGAGCGCAAGGTGGGAAGCACTCTCCACGTCCACAGAGGGGAACACAAGGCTCAGTCACTTGGCCCAGGTGACAAGTGCAGTTAGGGGCACAGGCCAGGTCTGTGACCATTGGCAGTGTGGCTCCTGGAGGTCTGGAGCCGAGTCATGGTCATTTTGGGGTCCCCAGAGGCCAGCACTGGGCTGGACTTGGAGGTGGTGTCCGCGAATGTTGGGGAAATGAATGGATGAATGACACTGCCTCAAGGTGCCTGGCCACCTGCCCACTGCCCCCTGCAGTGCCTGACCACCAGGCCACATCCTCAGTGAGCACACAGCTTCCCCTCTGGGCTGTCAGGCAGAGGGCAAAGGGACATCTCAGGACAGCAGCTGTCCTGATCACCTATCTCCACTCCACTGGCCAACGTCCCCAGGCCAGCCTGGGAGCCCGCAATCTCTCCCCAACCCGAGCAGGCCCTGGGTAATGAGGAGGCAAACGGCAGCCCCTCAGCCTCAAGACTTCCCGGGGCAGACAGACCAGACCCAGCAGGGAGGGATCCCGTTGTCCCCTCCCCAGCAAAGCCAGACTGCTGTGCCCTGCCCGTTCCCACGGGAGGGCACCAAGTGCTCGCCTATCTGCCAGCTGTACTGGCATTTCCTTGTCGAAGACCAGACGAATGAAGGATGCTCGCCACTCCAGCCAGCAAACACAGCTTTTAAAGCAGACAAAAGCCCTGATGGAGAAGGAGTCAGCCACACCTGCAGCCAGCTCAGACTCCCTGGGCGATTTCTGCAAGTCAATCTAGTCACGGCCAACACTACCGAGCGCCCGCTGGGCGTGAGGGACCTGGCTGGGGGCGGGGTGGGTGCAGGGAGACAGGCAGGGGAAGGCATAGGGCAAAGAGCTTTGGAATCAGAGGGACCTGCATTGACATCCCCCCCCCACTAGCTCTGTAATCCTGGGAAGTGTCGAAGCCCCCTGAGCCTCCGTTTCCACATCTCTAAACGGGAACAGCCCACCCGCCTCTCAGGACTTGCTGTAAGGAAGGTTTCAGTGAGATTCTGGAGTGACGTCCCAGCACAGCGCCTGGCACTTGTAGGTTTGCAAAAAACGGCAGCTAATGTGCTGCTAATAATGAGGAGGAAGACCCCGCGGTCCCTGACCCCAAGGAACTTTCCATCTACCAAGGTGGATAACACGCAGCTAGACTAAGAAGCAGAATGCAGTCTGTCCTTGCCCGAGAGGAAGGGCTCTGAGCGTTCAAAGAACAGAAGATCAAGTCCAAGTGGGAGAAGGAGGAAAGCCTTTCCTGAAGGGAGTGGCATTTGCAAAGGCCCTGAGGACGGGGGTCAGGGGTGTGCCACGGAGAGGGGACAGCACAGGGCACACAGATACACGATGACCATGTGTCACAGGGTGAGGGGTACAGATGCAGAGCAGTGGCAGCAAGAACCCGGATACCTCACTCACTCCGGCCTGAGACACGTGTGGGCGTTTCTGCTTGGGCCACTGGGAGCCATGGGAGGCTTCCCAGGCAGGGAGAGAGGCGCTCCAACTTGTGGAGGGCCTCCCCAGCGACGCCACCAAAGAAGGTCAGTGGGAGAGGGGGCAGGGGCCAGGAGACCAGCTCATAGGCTGTGAAGACAAAACCTGGAGGAAGGAACCTGAGCTGACACGGGAGCGACGCAAGGGAAACCCCTCAAACGACTCCAGGACCCGGTCTGGTGTCCTGCAGAGAAGCCCTGCGCCTCCCCACCAGGGGCTCACGTGTCCCTAGAGTTCCCTGGGGCCAGATGATGCCCCTCGAGGCCTGAGTCTGTGCCAGGACCCTGCAGTCAGGCTGGGGACCACAGCTGTCGGGATCCACACTCGGCTCTCAGAGCTGGGACTCTCCTGACCAGAAGGCCACCGGGGGGCCTCCTGTTTCCAGGACAACCTCCGGGGCAGCCCTAGGACCCGCCTTGGCACCCACAGTGGGTGAATCAATTCTGGTCTGACAGCCTCCATCCTCCCTTCTCAAGAACTGGACACTAAAGATGTCCTGAACCTTGGCAAGTGAGTCACCTCACATTAGCAACAAGCCAATGTCACCTCCCACCTTCCTCCCCAGTCCAGATGTCCAGACGAGTCAGCACCCCACGCGTGGGGAAGAATAAGATCACGAGGAAGGGACGAAGGCACAGCTCCTCCCCAGCCACGGGGGCAAGGTGGGTGATGTCCCCTATGAAGGAAGAGCACCCCCATGCCCTTCCATGAAACACAAGGAGTTCTCTGAGCCTCAGTTTTCCTTCTCTGTAAAATGGGGTTACTCCATCTCACCAGACCCTGGAGACAGCCAAAAAAAGGCAAAGGAGGAGCGATCTCTTTGTAGAGTCCAGCTTGCCACTGTGGCGTGTGCACCTAATATCGAGTAACAGCTCTGGGGTCTCTGCCCTCTCCACCTTCCCGGAGCCTCTCAGAGACCTTGATAACACATCTGCCTTAATAACCAGTCCAGGAGGTCTCACTCATCTCCTCTGTCGCCAGAGCTCAGGCGCCGGCCTTTGGGGCGGTCAGCCCACGGTCACCTGAAGACACTGTCTCCTCCCCACTAGCCCAGAGCCCACCGAGAACAGGCACACCAGGTGGCTCCCGAGGAAGGGATCTCAGCAAAGGACAGCACGGAGGCAGCCACAGAAATAAGCTGACTGTGTCCTTATTAGGCGCTCACAGCACACCTGCCCCAGTGCTTTCAGACGCGCAGACCTAGTATTTCTCAGCAAGAGGAAAACGATAGCCCAGAGGAGGAGGAAGCCTTCTGGAGAGGGTGCCCGACATCGACAGTGGGGCAGCGTCCCAGGACGGACACCTGCCTGCCCCGCCGCGGGGTAACGGCGCGGCAACGGAGGGGTAACGGAGCTGGGGTCCAGGGTCTAGCTGGGATCCCCCCAGGGCCCGCCCGCCAGCCCCGAGAGCCCGGCCTGCGCTGGAGGAGGGACCGGGGTGCGCCCCGGGCCACGGGGGCCACAGTTCCGGGCCCCGGGGGCACGTCTGCTAAACCCAGGGTCCCAAGCGGCGAGCAGTGCGCGGCTGACCGGGCGCGGGGCGCGGTGCCGCGGGCGCTCCGAACCCCCACCCCTGTCCCGGAGCCCCGGGAGCGCGCGGTTGGGGCCCCCCGGGAATGGCGCGCCCCAGCCGGGTGGGCAGGAGGAGGCCTCCCGGGGACCGCGCGAGTCACCCACCTGGGCCGGCACGGCGCGCCCCGCGGCCCAGAGCTGCAGTCCGACGGCCAGCGCGGCCCAGAGAGCGGCGGGCGCCATGGTGCGGGCACTGCCGAGCGCCGGCGGGCCAGCAGTCCTGGCTCTCGCGCCTCCACCTCCTCCCGGGTCCTCTGCGCCGGGCGCCTCCGACTGAAAGCAAAAGCCGGCGAGCGCGGCGCCCAAGGGAGGCGGGGGCGGGGCCGGGCCGGGGCGGGGCCTGGCGGGGGCGGGGTCTGGCCGGCCTCCCGGACACGCCTCCTTCCCCGCTCCCGCCCCCCGAGCTGCCGGGCGCCCGGGCCCCGACTTGCACCCCGCAGGGCCGAGCCTGGGCCCAGCTCTGCCAACCCAGGGCTGGGTAGGTACCTCCAGCGCCGCCACGCCCAGCCCTCGGTGACCCCTCAATCTCCTTCTAACGCCCCGTCCCCTTCAAGTCACCCTTCCCAGTGGGAGGACAGGAGCCCCGCATTGGGGACAGGCTCCCACCAGGCCTGTGGCTGCCTCTAGACGTGCCCTGCGTCCACCTACCCCTCCCACCGCCCCCAGGCCCCCCACTCCCGTGGGGGTGGAGCACTAATTGGAAAAATATCCCACAAAGCTGACGCTAGCTCTGAGGGGATCACGGGGGTTCTAGATCATTCATGTAGACTCCAGAGCCAGACCACGGGGCTGAATCTCTGCGTTAACCTCACAGAGCTATTCCGAAGATTAAAAGATAGATAATACACATAATAATATATGTTATATATGTATGTATACTTACAAAGTATATATGTAACTTAATAAGCTCTGTGTGCGAATTAGCTGTTGTCACTATTATTCACTTGTTCATTTATCCTTACACGTTCTTCAGGCCCTTCTCAGAGTGAGCCAGACCCTGCCCTGCCCTCTTTCTTGAGCCCCCTGTCCAGGTGGCTGAGAAGCAAACAGAGGCCGGGGCAGAAAGCTGTCTGGGAAGCTGTGGGGGCCCCGGGGCCATGGCTTTCTTGGACATTCCATCGTGACTGAGCACCCACTCTAACTGCCATCTGCACCCCTTCTCTGAGTGCCAACCCTAACGCAGGGGCCAGCCCTGTGTGCCAGAACGTATTCCCCCAGCCCCGGGAGTCCTTGTCCCCAGCACACAGGGCATTTCTGAGGGGTGGAGTGGGCAAGGTGGCAGGAGCCTATTCTGTTCCCCTGTTCCCTCACTGCAGGCTGCCCCAAAAGATACAGGGACCCCTGCTCTGGGCCACCAACTCCCGTGTTGGAGACAGCAAGGATGGTGCTTCTAGGTGCTGAGAAACTAGGAAGTGACTCTTGGGGGATGGAAAATCCCACCTCTTGATCAGGAGACTGGAAATCACCTGGTTCCCATACGTCTGAGAGTTGGGCCATGCTGAGGGTGTGGCTAGCACAGTCCACAACCTTAACTCTGCAGAGAGGGCCGGCCGATAAAACCAGCAGGAAGATTTCCTCTGGTCCTTACGAGTCTCACCTGGAAGCAGTTTGGAGGGCTCCCTGTTCCATAAGAGAGAGCCAAAGGCCAGGAGTGGGGTGTCACCCGGTGAAAGGAGGGGCAAATGGTTCTCCTGGGATGTCCCTCACACACCTCAGTCCCAATGGGTCCCACTAACGCATTGTCTCCCATGGGTCCTCATCCCAGTGAATGGCACCGTCACCACTGAAACATGGGGGTCTTCCTGAGGTTCCGCCTCCCATTCTGACTCCGTCAGCTGGACTCCGAGAGGTGGGTGACAGCCAAGTCAGCAGAAAGCAAGCCCTCTGTCTAGTGATTCTATAAAGGGTATTTACTACAGATAAATTGGTTGTAAAGATGTTGGAGAAGTTAAAAAATCAGTTAGGAGAGGGGAGACGACCCTGAGATTAGCAACAATAAGAAGCCACCACCATCTCTGGGCTGGAGGTGGTGTTATCAGAGCCAGGAGCCAGAGCATCTGGGGGAATCTAGAACCATAGAGGGTACAGAGCCACCGCAGGTGACACCACATGAAGCAGAGAGGAGGGACATATCCTGGCCTCTCCCTTCCTCCCACTTTGCAATCACCCACCAAGCCGAACCCAAGACAGGAGCTATTTGGCAAGGGAACCTGGGAAATGTAGTTTGCAGGGTCAGCCCACTGGGATAGAGAGCAGAGCAGGGCTATGGCGGGGCCTGGGGCTGAGCACAGGCAGACAACCGGCGTGGGTCTAAGGAGAAAGTCAGGCTCCTTGTTCAACTTGCTTTGAAGACCTGTCCCTTCCCAGGCTCCTCCTGAAATCTTGGGCAGGTCCTGTCGCTTTTCTCAGGCAAGGAACAACCCTTTGGTCTCAGATGGCAGAGTCCAGTCCTGTCCTGGGAACTCATTAGAGCTCCAATCTCTCATCCAGTGTGGACCTTCTCCCTTCTCCAACCGGACCCAGGCTTGGAACCTGCCTGGGATGGGGAGGACCCAGTGACTTCTCTCTTGACTCTGCCAGATGTGGTTGGGGAGACGGCTTTGGGAGAAAGAGGCACAGTGTTCCATGGCAGCTATAATTGTCACCCTCCTCACGTCAGGGCCTCTGGGAGGAAGCTTCTGGATCATTCTCTCTGGGGACGCTTTTGCAGGCATCTTGGAGACCTTCTCGCTGATTCCTCTGATCACGGCTCCCTGGTACCAAGGATGCCTGAGCCTCCTGCTGGCCATGACTTATCACATCCTCTCTGTCTCCTGCCTAAATAGTGGTCCTCCAGGCTTCTCCTGCTGAGGCCTCCTTCCCGCGTTGGAAGCACTTTGGGTTAGAGATGGCCCAAGGCTGGCTTCTTCCCTGGAGTCCGCAGTTGCCCTTTCCCTCTGCCCTTAGCAGCCCGGCCCACATCCCATGCACCAGCCCGCCCCAGTTCCGCTGCCTCAGGCCCGTCTAGCCAAAGGCGCTAACTCACGTCACAGACCTTTATCAAACACCCTGCTGTGGGCCAGCCCTGGGTGCTGTGCACTCAGTGGACAAAGCAGACAAGAACCTCCCATCAGTGTTGTGGTGCCTAAACTCCCACAATCTCAAGCTCTCTGAGTGATCCCTTGTGGCCCCTCCAGCTGGACCGAGATAGAGGGAAGCCCCCCACCGCCAGAGGCCACAGTGGGCACTCAGAACAATGGCGACTCCCTCCCCAAAATCCTTTCTCTTGGCTTCTCCAGCCCCAGCATCTTGTTTAGGCTGGGATGGGCAACAGCAAATGCGGGGTGAACCATTTAACAGTGGGTCTCTTAGCATGACCTGCGCAGGTGGCCCAGAACTCTCTCCTCAAGGTGGCGTTTGATCTTGGCACCCACCATATTGTACCTGCCATTGGAGAATCTGGTAAAACTAAGTGACAGCACGAGGAGTCCCTTTAACACCCTGCCCCAGTCTCGATCACCTGGCCGCTCTCCTCCTGCCCCACAGCCCAGCCCTGGCTTAGGCCTTGGTCATTTCTCACTTGTGATGCTCCAGTGGCCTCCCAACTGGAAGGCTCTGTCCTTCCAATCTGTTCTCCGTGGTGTGGCAGGGCCAGCTCTCAACAGCATAAGGCAGTCATGTCATTCTTTCTACTCCAGTAGTTCTCACCCACGGGGCAATTTTGTCCCCTGCCCCCCAGGACTATTTGTCAATATCTGGAGACACTTTGGGTTGTCACAATTGCAGGGGGTATAGGGAGGTGCTACTGGCATCTCGTGGGTAGAGACCAGGGATGCTGCTAAATATCCTACAATGCACAGGACGGCTCCCACAACAGAGAATTATCCAGCCCAGAATGTGGGTGGTGCCGAGGCTGAGAAAGCTGCCCTAGCCCAGGGCTCCCCACAGCCTTCAGAACTGAGCCCAGCCTCCTGGGCGAGATGCTGGAGGCCTTCACGTCCTGGCCAAGCCTGCCTGCCACGCGGATCTCCCCAGCTTCACCCTCGCCACCCTGGACTCCTTGAATAACCCCGAGTTCCGTCCTCTGTGCCTTCGTCCACACAGGTTCCTCTGCCTGGGATGTCTTTCCCTCCTGTTGGCTTGGTGATCACCTACTTGTCCTTCAAGTCAAAGCCCAGCTATCTCTCCTCTGTGAGACTTGCCCTTAACCACACGCACCGAGCCAGGCAGGGGTTGGCACTTCCACAGACCTTTAGCATGACACTCACCTCCATATGGTTAGTCACTTACATGTTCCTCTCCTCTCTTAGTAATTGTGATACTCACAGTTATGGGAAGTGTACTCTGGGCCAGATGACTTGCCGACGTCGTCTTGCAACAGAGGGGTCAAGCTTGGTAGTAAGCGCACGTGGCTAGTAAGGGGGAAGCAATTCAGACCGAGTTTGGCTGTCTGCACAGCCAAAGAACTCTTCTCAGCCGCTGCCTCTCACACTGCTGGACTGCGTGGGCCTCAGGGCAGGAGGACTCAATCGTGGCCCCCTCTATTTCCCTGGTGACCAGGTGATACACAGAGGGAGCGATTCAGTAAAGCTGAAGTGAATGAGGACTGTGGACAGGACCAGTGTGTGCAGGGGGCAACAAAGGGGTGAAGAAGCGAGTGAGTCAATCAATGAATGAGCAAGTGAACGAGTGGATGCTAAGGTCGAGGCCCACGAATCCAGTCCAGCCCCATCACTTCCAGGCCGTACCCACTCAATCTGGTCTCCCAGGCCGTGCAGTCTTAGACTCCAGCCCCATGAGGCAGAAAAAGCCCACTTGGGAAGATGAACAAACACATGGAGAAGGCGAACGGATTAGTGGTTCCCAGAGGGGGAGGGGGTGGGGGGAGAATGAAAGAGGTAAAGAGGCACATGTGTATGGTGACGGATAAAAACCAGACTATTGGTGATAAACACGGTGCAGTCTATACAGAAACTGAAATGGAATAATGCACACCTGAAATCACACAATGTCATCAACTAATATGACCTCAAATAAATACATAAGAAAAAAAGAAAAGAAAAAGCCCACTTGCTCTTTGGTGATGGGTAACAAACAGGCATCCAGCAGGCAAGACCGCGGCCCGCTGGTCCCCAGCTCAGGGGCTGCATGCACAGTGTCTGTACCCTTGTCCTGGAGCCTTTCCTTACCTCCCAGCGCAGCCCGGAGGCCTCAGAGAGCCCCCCACCATCTCACCCACCCGGCAAGCTGATGACTGTGCTTTGCAAACAGGTGTAGACGAAGGCTCAGCCGCAGCAGGCATCACGCGCCAGAAATGCCAGTCTGCCCATCAGTATTTATTGAACACCTACTGTGTGCCAGGCGTTCTAGTGGACTCTTGGGAGGAATGGCTCTCCAGCTTCAGCCAGCATCAGAATCATCTGGCAGTCTCGTTAAACATGCAGATTCCTGGGCTCCCCTCAATTTCTTTTGAGAGCCTGACGATCTGGCTTTTTAATGAGCCCCTGAGTGACTGACAGACACCTTTTGGGAAACCCTGTACAGAGGGGTTAGCTGCTGTGGTTGCAGGGAGCGGCGGTGTACACCGTGGGGGCGGTCTCAGAACCAGCCCCAAAGCCAGCTCCCCTGACCTGCTCTCTGGGGGCCCAGTGGCATCCTGCCTTGCAGGGGCTGCTTGGGCAGCAGGACACCCTCCCTTTCCCCACCCGTTTTGGCCCACAGCCAGGGCAAGCCACCCTCTCTGTCATCCCACGGTCCTGCTTACCTCAGCTCCCTGAAGGCTCGGGGCCAGCCCCTTGATGACTCATGGCGTAAAATCACGAACAGGAAGCTACACTTGGTGTTAGCCACAGCCCTACAACTGCCTCCTTCATCTGTCCCTCCTACCTGCTCCCGCCTTCCCCAGGGCCACCTCTGGGGCTGAGCTGGGCGCTGGGGACGCTGGACCGAGAAATACTCACCAGCTCCCGTCCCCATCGCCTTCCAAAGAAGAGGAAGGCCGGGGAGTGGTCAGCCCTCAAAGAGGACCCTGGGCAATTTGGGGAAAGGGGCCAAGACAGCCTGCAGGGCCTCCTCCTCCCCAGCTCCACCCACAGCCTCCTCCCGGGGACCAACCCCCAACTCAGCCCCAAACCTGGAGAAGACCCGCAGTTTCTAAGCCCAGTAAGTGGGCCCAGCTAAGACTCAGGGGACCCCATTCTAGTCCCCTCCCCGTGTGACCTTGGGTCAGTATCCTCATCTATGACACCAAGGGGCTGGATTAGATCAGGGGAACAGACCAGTTTCATCCTAAGTGCCAACTCTGCTTGGTGGCTGCTATGGCTGTGTGTTGAGCAGGATTCTGAGCCTGCACTTGGGCTCTGAGACAAAGGATGCGTGACCAAATAGCCATGTGTGCCCTGGGTGTGGAGAGGGGCAGCCACAGCACAACCACCTGGCCTCTGCTATCCCTGGACTAGGACCAAGTGCCCCTCCTGTCCTCACGCTCCAGCATTCTGACTCTCCTGAGACGCGGGGAGATGGGGACGGAGCGGGGCTGGCCTTTAACAGCTCACAGTGGGTGGGCCTGCCCTGCACGACTGACTCCCTTGATCCCAGGCCGGGCCTCACCTGACGGGCATTGCTCCCTTTCATCCTACTGCAGACCATGCTGCTGCATCTTACACGCATCTGTCTTTCAACCTGACATTTTGTTTAGATTTTTTCTTTTAATTAAAAAAATTTTCAAAGCATAATATAAGAAACATGTATTCCCAGTACCCAGAATTGACCAAAGTTAACAACCAGGGCTGCCCTCATATGAGGTTATAACGACCTCATATCATAACCATTGACCCCTCCGGCCTCCTATGTCCTGGTCCCACCTCCGGACCTTTGCACTGCCAGTTCCCTGCCTGGATCATCCTTCTCCAGACACCTGCATGACTCACCCCAGTCCAGTCTCTGCTCAAACACCACCTCCTCCGCAAGGCTTCCCTGATCCCCTCCAGCTAACACAGCCGTGTTACTTTTCCTCACTGCAATTACTGTCATGTGTTTGTTTGTTTGAGGGACCTTGTCTGTTTTGTTCCCTTCTGGGTCCCAATCACCTAGAAAGCAGCACAGACATCAATTAGATATTTTTCTTAAAAAGTAGGTTCTCAGTAAATATTTGTTGAATTATTTTTTTGCTTCCAATTCTTTTATTTTATAATTAAAATTGAAGTCCTTCTTGACCTGCATCCCCCAGTTCTGGCCCTTTCTCTCTCTCTCCAAAGGCAGCATCACTGAGTCAGCCATGTTTCTCTCTAGTCCGTTCTCTGCCTTCACATACAAAGGAACAACGGAGAGCATTATTTTATATGCACGCTTCTGCATTTATAGAAACGGTAAAACACCAGGCACGCCGTTCTGCCCCTTGATATTTTCCCCGCCCCTCGGCTGTGTTTCTGGGAACTTTCCATGTTGATGAGTTCAGCCCTGGCTTATTCTTGCTGCAGCTGTGGGGCACTGGGCCGCCTGGCTGCTCCACACTTCGGGCACCTGCTGTCCTCGGTGGACTCAGGTGCTGGCACTTCTGCCCCCTTCCATGCTCCCACGCACGTGCTCGCCCCTGGCTCCTGAAGCACGGGACTGAGAGTTTCTCCGGGCCGTAAACCTAGAAAGTAGAACTGCCGGCTGGTGGGGTTTGCACATTTTCATTTTCACTAGGTCCTACCAAATTCCTCTCCCAAGGGGCTGTACCCATTTACACTCCCACCAGCGGCATGTGAGACTACGGGTGCCCACATGTGCGACGACTTTTGATCTTAGTGGGTTTCCTTTTCTAGCCTTTTATTATTTTCAAAGTGCTTTCAGTCCTCCCACCTCCTTTCAGCCTCACCATGGCCCCCATCAATATTCCTCCCGTTTGAAGGGTGAGCGTCCCCTCTCCCAAACTCCCAGCCCCCAATCTCCAGCCCCGTCACCCCCTACCCTCATTCCTCAGCCTCCTTCCACCCTCCCAACTGCCTCCCACCCACCCCACTCTCCAAACCCACCTCCCACGGTCTCTCCTTCAGACCTGGAGGAGCCAAGAAGCAGCTGGTCCCCACTTTCCAGTTCAAGACTCAAAGACAAGCAGTGGCTGCCTTCTTCCCGGCTCTCCTGAGACACAGCAGACTCTGGCCTCATTTTCCCCGTCTCCCGTTGTCCCCTCTAAGTTCTCCACCCCATTACAAATGGGGTCTCTGGCCTGGGGCACGAATACAATTCCCCTCCACCAGCCCCTCCTCCAATTTATTTGTAAGTCGTTCCTGGGTATTTTCTCAGTTCGCAGCTGCTGTGAATGGAATCTTTTTTTGCATAACTTCTCTCTCGCTCTCCTTGTTTTGGACCTCAGGTACAGTGGGTTCAGTGAATCATACTCCTCAGATCTGGCCCTGCAAGCCTCCTCTCTTGCTTTATTTTCCCCTCAATCTCTGCTCCCATTCCCCTCCCCCCATGAGCTCGATCCACGCATCCTTATAGAGCGCATGGCGGAGACTGTGGGTGTTTGAATTTCTCTGGAGCGCGATGCCACATCTCCGAGTGTTTGTGGACCTGTTTCACTAACACTGCCGGTTTCTCCAGGGCGGCCACACCAGCCTCGCTCCCTCTCACCAGCAGGGTCAGAGGGTTCCCATTTCCTCACTGGCTCCCCTAAACTCACCGTTGGCCAACATTCCGATTTTGGCCAACTTGTTGGGTGTGCAGTGGAACCCGCTGTTGTTTCATTTGCATTTCTCTGAAGATTCGTGGCACCTCTTCATTGCTGGTTAGTCATTTGGGTTTCCCCTTCTGTGAACTGCCTATTCATATCCTTTGACCATATTTCTATTATTTCCTGTCTTTTTCTTGTAGCTTTGCAATAATTCCTTGTATATTCTAGATATTAATCCCTCGTCATTTTTAGACATCGCAAACACTTCCCCCATTCTGTATCTGCCTGGTATCCTTGTTTATGGTGTCCTTTGCTGTTTAAAAAAAAAAAAATCCTTAATTTTAATGTAATCAAATCCATCAATTTTTTTGCCTTTTGCATCTTAGTCAAAAGGTCCTCCCCTACCTGTGGGATATAAAGATATTTTCCTATACTTTCTTTCATTGGCTTTATGATTTTACATCTCACATCTAGGTCTTTAATACAACCAGATTATAGGTGGTGTGTGAGGTCTAGAAACGCAGCTTCATTTTTCTCCACAGAATGAGCCAGTCTTTCCTACACTATGGGCCCAACAATCCACCCTCTCATCATTGATCAGCATCCCACGGGTCTATCGCTGAACGATCCCGTCTGTTCCATTGATCTTCTCGTTCCTAAGGCTAGTTCCACGTGGCTTTTATTAGTACCACTTGCTCTTCTTTTCCAAAATTGACTTAATTGCATATGGTTCTTTATTTTTCCATACACATTTCAGAATACACTTAAGTGCCCCAAATTCCAGCTGTGATTTTAATTGAGATTGTGCTGAATTGACAGGTGAATTTGGGGGAGAATAGACACGATTGCAGCATGCATCTTTTCTCATCCACGAACATGGTATACCCTTCATTTGTTCAGAGCTGCTTCTATGTCTTTTTAACAGTTTTAATTTTTCTCTGGGAATTTGGGTGTGACAGGGGTGAAAGGTGTCAGCCCCTCCCCCCCCCCAACTCACCACTTCTGCATGGGGGCTCCCATTGGATGTTTGCAATAACTCCAGGTGAGCTGAATGGCAGGAACTAATAGTCCTATTTTATAGGTGATTTTAAGGAGCTCATTCAAGTCCACACAGCCAGCAGAGTGTGGACACATAACACAGAGCCAATCTCTCTACAGGAAATCTCATTAAAATCTGGAAAGTCTGTTTCCTAAAGGATCTGCCAGACCCCAAGGCAGTGGCCTCTTGTGTTAAGTTGCACCACTCATCATCCAGAGGTTCCATTTCACAGATGGAGAACGTGGGGCTCTTTGTGTGCCCTGAACAGGAAGCTTCCTCCAGGGCTGGCCCTCAGGGAGAGGTGGAACCATCAGCTCCATCTCGTCCATCGCCAGTAGCCAATACCTACTCGGAGTCAGTGGCCTCAGCTCTTCAGACAAGCCCAGTTAGGAGGCAAAGGCCATACCTGTCCCATCTTCTTTGTGGCCTCTCCTAGGGAAAACACCCTTCCTGAACCTGCCCTCACCTCACCTTCCCCCAAGGCCTCCTCCAGAGGACCCCCCCAGAGGGGCCTCATATAGACCCCCACGCAGTTTGGGCATAAACAGTCGCACACTGAAATGTGATGCCTTCCTGCTCCTGATGCTCAGGCATCCTTCGTGGCTCTGCTCCAACCCCACCACCTTCTCGAAGCCCTCCAGGATCTCTCCAGCCCATAAAGTCTCTCACTCTCTCTACAGGCGGTCTGGCATTGGAGAATAAGCACTGGGTTGAGCTAAACCAGCTTCTTAAAGATATTTTTGGCTGTAAGACTCTTTTCAAATGGAATCTTAGATGGAGAGAGAACGTAGTTGTCTCAGATTGCCTGGGTCTGGATCCTAACACCGCCACTCATTGGCTGTTTGATCTTGGACAAGTCGCTACACCTCTCTGAGCCTCAGTTTCTTGATCTGTAGAATGGCAGTAAGAACTGTACCAGCCTCCCAAGGTTGTTGTGAGGAGTAACTGCGATGATACATGAGAAGCACCTGGCACATAGTAAGTACTCAATCATGATGACTATTAGGATGGAAACCCAGTTTGTAAGACAGATCCAAGGGGTGCCACTCTATCTAAAGGAGGCCAGGGAAGGCCTGCACCCCACTAACTTGGCTCACCCCTGAGTTACATCCTCAGAACTCTAAAATCCCATGGTCTGGATCAGTGGTCCAGACTCTGTAGAAGAATGCGCATAATGAAAAGTCTGAACTAGGAAAAGGCGCTGCCCTCATACAGCACAGACGCTGAGAAGGAGCAGGTCCTGTATGTACAATAACAGACCAGGAACGAAAAGCTGGAGTCGCCTGGAAGGTCGCTCGGAATCGCCAGAAGCAGCCCCCTCACTGGGGGCTCCATGGAGGGGAGGGTCCTGCTGACCGTCCCAGTCACCCATTTCTGCCAGCTCTCGTATTTGCAGGATGGAAATGATTTTCACAGTGTGAGGAGGGTTATGAACAAATGCCCGTAACAGTTGTAACCGTAAGTTGGGAGATTTTATTTTGTTAGTAAATCATGGAAGATAATTTTAAAAAATCATTTAGAAGAAAGGAAAGAAACCAAAATGTTTGAAGTGGTTATAATGGGTTATAATGGGATTATGCACGATTTTTATTATTTTCCTTATACTTTTTTCCTGATTTTATTAGTTGTTTTTTCCTTCAAAAATTACAGTTACCTATTTATAAACTTTTTTGTTTTAATTTTTAAAGCACCAGAAATCTGAGTTCTAGTCCTGATTCCCCGTGTGACCTCAGGCACATCGCTCTCCTCTCTGGGCCTCAGTTTCCCCATCTGTACTCCGAGAGCGAGGGACTGTGTGGGGCTCTGAGATCTGGGAGTCACCAATGCCTCGTGTCCATCAGCCCTTCCTGTGCAGCCTGCTTTCTCCAGGCCATGTCAGCATGCTGCCTCGCCCCTGGAGCCCACCAGCCCAGCTGACCTACAGCAACACGAACCAGCACATTGTTTTCTCATTAATGAGACCTCGGCTCAGAGCGGAGCAGCCTGGGAGTGAGGAGGGAGCGACAGGGTCTGGGGGGCAGCCCCCTGCCAGGATGGACAGGTGGTGTCTTGGGGCCCATTTCCCTGACATGATACCCGGCCCTCCCTTTGGGAAATGCTGCACAGGAAACCCGGCTCCCTGCTCATCGGCAAGGATCGCACAATGCCGAAGTCACTCATTTCATTTCCCCAGCAAGTTTTCCCTTCCCTGATTCAAAAAGAGGAAAAAGTTAGTAATTTTTCCCCTGGTACAATTTCCCGATCTTCACTCATTCAGATGTTTACCAATACATGTCTACCGGCCAGAGCTGGGCAAGGCTGGACAGGGGTGACTCAGCGTGGGACAGCCCCTGCGGGAGCTCAGGAGGTGCAGGCAGAGAAGTTGGAGGGTGGACAGAGCAATCCTGGGGACTTCTTCAAGTAGGTGGCAGTGACTGGGCCACCTCTAGTTTGTCCCCCAGATGAAGCCTGTCTACAGGTCCTCCCTCCCAGGGAACAGACCCCTTCACCCCCTCAGGCCTGTCCTGTCTGTCCTGCAGACACCACACATATTTATTGAGCACCTATTGTGTGCCAGGCAGAGTTCTTTTGCCTCTTTGCCCGCACTCTGTCAAGACCCTTCTCCAGCCATGTGCACAAACGAGGACCCAGAACCTTCAGCTCCTAAGAATGAACGGTGGAACTCAAGCACCAAGAAGGCATCAGCTTTGCCACCACCTACACCTGGATTCAAGTCCCAGCTCAGGTCACTTACGGGCATGTGGCCTGGATCTTGGACAAATCACTTCATCGGCTTGAGCTTCTATTTCCTCCTCTGTGGAATGGGGAGAAACCCTTCGCAGGGAAGCTGTAAGCATCAGAGTTTGGGAGTCCCTGGCACCTGGCACACAGTCAGTGCTCAATAAATGTAGACTCAGAACTTGATGGTGGCCATAACGTTCTGCCTCCCCAGAATGGAGCCTGGAGTCCAGGGGGAGGTTTCCCCGTGAAGTCCCTGAAGTGCTCGGCCTCCCTGTTCCCCTTCACACTCAAAGGAAACCCCCCGGGGGCCCCGATGCCCCTGCAGTTCCCCAATGCTCCTGACGCTGTTGCAACTTCCCACCAACGGCCCGGGCCAGCCCTTCCACCCTCCCTCCCGGCTCCTGCAGAATAATTTCCGCCTGTGCAATCTCTCCATCTCCTCACCCCTTTCTTCCTTAGAGACCCACAGATGCGAACGCAGGGATGGGGCAACCTCTGCCCGGACTTACAAACACTCTCATTTTTGAAACCCCAATCGCAGCTGCTCACTTCCCGCTGCCTGCCCCGAATTTCTCCATCTTCCCAGACCTTCGTAGGACATGTGCCAAATCCCCAAGCCCTGGCTGCGCACCTGAGCCACACTGAGGGCCCCACACACCACGGTGTTTTCTGTCTATACAGCAGTCACCACTGGCTAAGGTTTTCTCATATGTTCTTCACTGTCCCTCTCCATGAGGGTGGGGCTGTGTCCGCAGCACCCACAGCGCACATGGTTTGAGCTCGATAAATATTTATTTAACAAATTAATGAATGAGCTTAATCCTTGCAACCTCTCTATGGGATACGTACTCTTGTTAACATTTTACAGAGGAGGGAGCAGAGGCCCAAAATCTGGGCTGGATGCCACGCAGCGGGCGCTGGAGCCCCAGGCTTACCTCAGTCACAGCCTCGGCCCCTGCCTGACTGCAGGCCGGCCACCCCGGTTGGGCTTTGGCGCCCTGAGAGCCGTACACTATATCCCCATCCTCTCCCTGCCCCATTGTGTTCCCTGCACGGTTCCTGACGCATAGTAGCTGCCTTATACAGATATGTTGCTTGAGTGACTAAATGAGTGGCTGAATGAATGAACGAATGAATGAACACAGGCATCTTTTCATACAGAGATATTTTTTGCAAGCCTTCTGGAATTAGGCCTCCAACCCTCTTCATAGTTGGTGCTGTGGGAGCTCGGAGGACACAGAGGTCCTGGTCCCGAGTGGTCCTGGAAGGCTTTCTGGAAGAGGAAGAGAAAGTTGAGGATGGAGGCTTGGGAGTTGGGGCACTGAGCAGAGACCTCATGGTGGGGATGTGCCCTCCACATTTGGTGAGTGGAAGGACACACGGGTGTCATGGGGGTTTGGGTACAGGAGCCATGGGAGGTCACAGGGCACGCCTGGGAGGGCCAGATTGGCAGCCTCTGGCCTGTGGGTCCTAGAGAACTATCGAAGGATCTGTAAGAGCATGGCTGGTCAGAGCTGGGCTTTGGAAAAGAACGGTGGCTAGAAGCCAGAAGGCCAATTCCATTCCCTTTACATTTACTGAGCCCAGTGGATGCAGGGACAGTGTTCTGCTGGGCCTGGGACTCAGGGTTGGGGCCACAACACAGTGGTGACCTGGCCTCAGCCACAACGGAAAAGCATGGCCACATGTTTGGGAACTCAGACTCCAGCCAGATGGCCTGGGTTTGAATCCTGGCTGCACTTAGCTCTGTGACCTTAGGCAAGTGACTGAACTACTCTGGGCCTTGGTTTCCTCACCTGTAACACAGGGATAATAATAGCAACCACTTCCTAGGGCACTGCGAGGTTTAAATGAGATAGCACAAAAAGCCTCGATAATTGAGCTCTTCTGGTCTTTGTAACTAACGTGTGACTTCCTGGCTGGCAGAGATGGAGCCTGTCACATCTCTTTGGTGAGAGCCCAGCTCAGATGGGCACAGACTGGCTCTCAGGGAACTTTCGATGAATGAAGCTGGCCCAGGGGACCCTGGTTCACCTCAAGATGCCGCAGTGTTCACAGGGTCTTCTGCCCGCGGTGCAGAGTGCTCCCTCGACATCTGCTGTGGGTATCTGCTGAGTGAGGAGCAGTCGCCGTGAAAAACAGCCTGCCTGCGACAGCCCGTTGGTGCATGATCTGCCCACAGCTCCCTGTGACTTCCTGACCAGCTCTGTGCAGCCCCGGGGGCGCCCATCCTGCCCTGGAAGGTGCCAGACCTGTGTCCCTTCTCAGGGTAGGGCCAACAAGACCTCTTGAGCCTCAGTTTCCCTGTCTGGAAAACGAGGGTGTTGGAGCTGATTATTTCGAAAGCCTCCAGTGTTTTCGAATCAGACAGATGTGGGCTTGAATTCTGACTGCACGGGTCCCTGCGGGCACAGGGCAGCCCGCGGTCCAGGGCCCACATCTGGAGACAGACACACTTGGATGCACATTCCAGCCAGGCGACCCTGGACAGGCTATTTGGCTCCCTGGAGGCAACTCTGGGACAACAATGGTGGGATTACTGGGAGGATGAAATGAGGCAATATGAGAAGCGTTAAGCATGGGGCCTGACGAGTAAGATCTCAAAATTCTCTGATCCTCCTCCTCTCGAGGGGTGGGGTCTGTATCCCCCCCGAATGTGGGCTTGATCAATAGAATGTGACAGAAGCGATGCCATGCCCGTTTCTGCGCCCAGATTTTTAAGAACCTGGCCATTTCCACTTCCTAGCTCTGGGGCCGTCTGCTCTAGGAACCCAGCCACCAGCTGTGAGGATGCCGAAGCGGCTCCAGGAGAGACCCCCACAGCCAGCACCCCAGGCCAGCTGTCTCAGAAGCGCGTGCCCCCAAGCCGCCGAGCTGCCAGCCGGTGCTGGGTGAGCAGAGACGAGCCTTCCCCGCCAAGCCCAGGCAAACCGCAGAGCTGTGAGCAACATAAACAACTGGTGTCGTTTTAAGCCACTAAGTTTGAGGTGATTTATTATGTAGCAAGAGATAACCAAAACAGTTAAGGTCAGCAACCAGCCACTCGAGACCTTTGGAAAATGCGGCCCAGCGTGCTCGTGTATAATGATGGTCACGGCGAGGTTGGTGGCACTGTGCTTTGGCATGGAGTAAATTCCTCACAGATCATTTCCCTGCCCCTTAGGCAGGATCAGCTACACGATTTGCGGGACCCAGTGAAAAATGAAAACACAGGGCCCCTGCTCCAAAATGGTTAATAATGTTCAAGACAGCGACAGCAGCGCACCAAGCCACGTTCGAAGCGTGGGAGCCTGTGAGGCACCAGCCAGGTGCCCGTGCGGCCGTACAACCCTGCTCCTGGGGCCGCACTGCCCCTGCAAGGCTGCCTTATACATAAGAACCCGGCTCTCTTACCGTGGTTACTTTAACACTAAACTTTAAAAAAAAGAAAAAGAAAGAATGAGTGAAAACTAGCAAGTAATCTGCGGGCTCAGTTTTCCCGTCTGTGCAGTGGGGAGGCTGGTTCTGGATCTGTCTTCCTCCCGGGGATCCTGGGATGGGCTGAGAGCGGGAGACGAGGAGTTATGGGGAATGCAAAAGGCCGTGCGAACGTCAGGCAGCTCTCCTGCAGAGGTTCACTGTGCGGCCTGTCTTTCCAACCCTCAGCGTCCCCTGGGTGTCCCCTGGATCAGACTGCCTTCAAGGAAAGCAGCTGCGAGGAGAAAGGCTCTGACTGGGTTAGCTCTGCGTCCTTTCTGCCCGGTCAGAGGAACCAGCCAGCCACACCGGGGCTGCCGCTCCATCTTGGGCACGTTGCCCAGCCTCTTGCAACAGTCCCAGCCTCCCCATAAAGGGAAGAATAAAATCAGCCTCCTTGCTAGCTCCCAGCTGCAGTGACTTGGAGGCGAAAGGAAACTTGTCCAGAGGACATAGTCCCAGACGATAACAGCGATATAACCCAGCCCCGACCACAGAGGCAGCCCGGCCAAGGCGGGGGTGCGGGGGGGTAAGGATTCAGAATCACAGAGTAGGTGGTCCAACTCCTGCTCTGGCACGTCCCAGCTGTGTGACAGCGGGTCCGTTGCTTCGCCTCTCTGAGCCTCAATTTGTAAAAGAGCGTGCTGCCACTCAGCCTATCTGCCTTTCGGTTATGATGATAAAGCCCGGATGCATAAAGAGTGTAGAAAGGTGTGGACAAACTGCAGCTCTTAAAATGCTGCTTATGATGACTGGCACGCACTGAGCAGGGACTACGCCTCGCACCGGGCCAAGCACCTCACCCGTATCACTCCTGAGCCTCCCAACCCTCTCGCCGTTTTGCAGATCAGGAAACCCGAGTCGGTAAGAAAAATGGAAGGAGGCGAGCGAGAGCTGGCTGCGGCGTTACGGCCAGCGCCCCATGCCAACACACAAAGGCCGCCAGCCTTCCAGGATTCCCGCTTTGGTTTTTACTCTCCTGGAAGACACCCAAAGAAAGGGGAACCTAGACCGACTGGCTCCCGGCCTCCCGCTGTGATATCAGCCAAGACCCAGAACTCTGCCCTTTCTGAGAAAACCCATCCGACGGCTTCCTGGCTCCCAGCAAGCACTGCCCGCTTCCCTGGCCTCTCTCTGAAATGGCCAAAACAGCCGCGGCTGAGCTAACAGCAGGATGTTTATTGTTCTAATAGGAGGAAAAGAGAAACAAATGTGGACTGATGTTCGTACGATAAACCTAGTGCCTTACAATGGCCCCGCAGCCCTGGGGAGCTGGCCCACTGGCCTCCCGCTCGCCTCCTTGGTCTCTCCACCCTGCTCACTTCTCCCCCAGGGGCTGTGCTTCCTGAGTCTCACGGCCAGGAGCCTTCCTGCCTCAGCCCCTGGCCTTCCCGGAATGCTCTGCCCCCAGGTCCCCACCTCGGCCACTTGTTACTCAGGTTGAGCTCACAGGGCACCTCCTCAGAGAAGCCGTCCCTGACCACCCGGCGAGAGGCAACCCTGTCCTCCAGACACTCTGCCACAGGCCCCTGATGGGGCTTCTGGCAGCACAGAGCACAATCTGACTCTGGACGGAGCTTGTTCACTGATTTGCTTATGCATCACTGTCGGTCTCACTCACTGCACACAGGACCCCTGAGAGCACGTCTGTCTGAGCCGGGTGCGTCCTCGGCAGCCAGACTTGGGCCTGGCTCACCAGAGGTGTTTTGGGAAGGGAGGAAGAAAGGAGGGAGGGAGGGAAGCAAAAAGGAGGGAGGAAGGGAAGGAGGTCAGTCAAGAAAGATCTTGAGCAGCATTGCAGTGCAGCCTGGAATGCACTAGAGCCAGGAGCAGGATGTCCCCTGCAGACAAACCACGCAGCCCTTCACAAACGCCCAGTTACAGACATCTGACTAACAAACAGCCGGTCCCATGGCTGTGACTTGAGGGGCTCTCCGGGGTACCCCACAGAGCAAGAAGGGGTCTGTCCACTGTGGGGTTCCCACAGCACCTTGTCCCCAAGGGAAGAGGCCAGGTCCCGGGAGAGCCGACAAGCCCTGGTCAACCTTACCAGCGCGGATGCAGGCTTTGCTGGGCCAGCCCCAGAACCAGCCACCAATGACAATGTTGATTCCTGGGAAAAAGTGTTCAAGCTCAGTGCCCTTTCAAAGGTTCCCCATTTGTAAGTCGGAGGGGG
Organism: Equus quagga; assembly: GCF_021613505.1. Classification (NCBI taxonomy): domain Eukaryota; kingdom Metazoa; phylum Chordata; class Mammalia; order Perissodactyla; family Equidae; genus Equus; species Equus quagga. The sequence goes on from NC_060271.1 coordinate 39,623,711, forward strand.
CTGAATTTTGCAGGCCTAGGAAGGGCTTGCTTTGGTCAAGTGGCTGCGAGGGTGGACCGAGGACAGAAGCTGCCATGTGGCAAGCACAAGGCACACATCAGGTGGCACCTTAGGGAACCTCATGACCCTGTCAGATAGGGACTGATATTCCCATTTCACAGCCCAGGAAACTGAGCTTTAGGGAGATCAAGGCACATAACCAAGACCGGCCAGCTGGAAAGCAGCAGAGCTGGATTCGAACTCAAGTCTGACCCCAGAACCTATCCCCACCGCATGCTGCTACTGTCCTGTCTGGCCTGCAGAGAGTGGCCAGCAGGCCCCGCTGCCCTGCGCTTTGCTCACACCCACTGGAGACTTGCTCCTCTGGGTCAGCCTGGGCACGGTCCCAGGGCTAGGGGCCTGGGGGAAGGTGCTGGAGCCCAAGGTGGGCTTGGTCAGCTTCTCCGTGGGCCCAAGGAGCTGCCCTTGAAGCCTCTGACTCCTCACCTTGGCTTCCAGTCACGCCTTATGCACATTTAAGGTGTCTCCCTGTGCTGCCTGGGAATGTGGTCCCTCCCACCCCCACCTGCCCCACTGTTCTCTTTCCAGGACACGGAAGATGCAGGAGGTGGTGGAGGAGCGAAGGCACCCAAGAAATTGCAGCCCAGAGCTGCCTCTCGCCTCTGCACAGATTTTCGTTTCCCTTCAGCCCAACGAACCTGGCGCCTGTGGGACAGAGAGGACCCAGACACGGTCCTGGGTCATTAGGATCTCACTGCTGGGGAGGAGGGGAAGAGAGACAGGCTGTGAAGACTCAGTTTCTTGTTCCATTTTAGGGAGTGGCCATGGTCTTAGAGGTTCTAAGGACCTAGAATATTCTGCAACCTATAAGACTGCCTTGGGCAACAAGGGGTTTTCTTTGAACGCAACAGCTCCCGTAGGACACAGCACTATGTCACTCCGTGACTACAACTGTTGAGGAAGAGAGGTGTGCCTGCCTTGGGGAGGGTTCCTCACAGCCTGGGAACTGCTACTCTGAGTGACCTTGTCCACTGCTCATCTGGACGTCAGAATGGCCAGAGGTTGAAAAGGGACCCCTCAACACTGGGCAGGGCAGGGACATTCGCCCTGGCTCCTGGACCGATCAAGTGGCAGGTGTGACTGGCTCCAGGTGGGGCTGACTATGAGGTCTGGGCATGAGCTGGAGTCCCAGGGTGGGGTGGGCGAGGTCTGACCACAGCTCTCCTTCCTCCACTGCACAGGGGAGCCACAGTCAGAGGGGCTCTGGGCTGGCTGCCTGTGGTGGGGAGCAGGCCCCAAGCTGTCCCTGAGGTGTGACAAGGAGGTAGGCTGGGCCCCTCACAACTCAGGCAGGAAGCCCCAGCCTCCCATTCACCCCTGTCCTCTCCTGCCCTCTGAGGCGGGGGCATTCATGCTGCTACTCTGTGACTCGTTTGCTGGGCCCAGAGCGAGACAAGCCACACGGAGGCCCGGGATTCCTTGCTGCAAAGACCCAAAGGGAGCCTTGTGACAAGAGCAGCTTTATTCTGAGCATGTCAAAGGGCAGGCCTTGGACCAGAATGTGAGAGCTACACGGAGGAAACATCCGCCTCGGGCGTTGGGGAAGAACTTCCAGCAGTGGGAAGGGCCGCCCCGGCAGGTAGTGGACTCGCTGTCCCCAGAGGCCGGCTGCCCAGGGGTCTGGAGCAGCAGGTTGAAGGGGGAGCCCCTGTCCTGGAAGGAGAGACTGCTCAGACCCTTCGATGCAGAGGTCCCCAAATCTCAGATCTCTGAGTTTCCATAGCCTTACACTTCATTTTTAAGGGACCTTATGAATTTTTAAAGGATCAAAAGTTTTGTGAAGGACCCCTGGGCAAGGGTGTGCCTCACTTCACGAAACATGGGTCAATATCCTCAAGTCAGGGCTGCCTGAGCCCCCTGAGCAGGTGCGTGGCATCCTCGGGCACCCTACAGCTGAGGCTTGGGCCCGGAGCCTGGCGCACCGTCCTTGCACAAGGCATTTCTGCAGACACTGCCCATTCATGTACACTTCTTCAGGTTCGGTGTAACTGCTTCTTACAGTGTCCCAGCCTCCAACTTTCCCCAAAATATCTGAGCAGTTTCAGAAACTACCCTGTGATTCCTGACTCAGCCCCAACTTCCTCCAGAGAGCGAGCAGGCCGGGGAGCGAGCGGAGGCTTCCCAGGCTCGGCTCCCAGCGGGTAATTCCAGGAGCTTCCGGGCACCCTGTGGCTCAGTGCCCTGGGCTGCGGTGAGCTTGTCATCTGCCCACATGTCCCTTTCCAAGACCACTTGTTTGTTGAGAGAGTCTGAAAGCCCTGAGGGGAGAAGCCAGCAGATGGCGTTGGGGTAGCTCACTCCTTAGTGTGAAAGGCAAACTCCTGAAATCCAGAGTGAGTGACCGAACTTTCTCTTTCCCGACAGTCCAGAATAAGGCAGAACATCCAGGTGAAACTGCATTGCTTTTTGACATCTGCGTTCCAACTTCGGCTGCTGAGCAGCTGGAGGCAGAGGGCAGGGCCAGGTGCCAGGGGATCTGCAAGGGCAGCAGATCTGGTGAAGACGCTTCTTTACTTCCCAGGACAGGGCTGGTGGTGCTCACAGAGCTGGCAAGGGCCAGCAAGGGCCCACGGTTCCCCTTCTCCACGCTGGGCGGAAGCCCCAGGGCAAAGCAGAGCAGGCCCTTCTCCAGACAGCAGCCAGGGGCACAGGGTCTCCAGCCGGGGTGGGCGCTGCAGCCACTGAGGTCTGCAGACACCTGGGTCCTGAGATGCCTCCTGCTGCAGGGACTGGTGGGGACATTCTGAGATGACTGAGTCGATCCTAGGCCCTGGGCCCACCGTGGGGGCTGCAGAACAGGAGGGTCCCCCTCAGCCCAAGTGGGGCTGGAGGCCAGGCTGGGCGCTTACCTCGGCACAGAGCCCAGCGCAGCGGCTGCAGCCAAGACAGGCCCAGCCAACAATGCCCCATCCCTCAACTTCCCTTTTGACTCAGGAGAAACAACCACAGGCGCTGGCTCAGTGCCCACAGGGGTCCACACTTACAGTAACTGGGGGCTGCTGGCACGGCAGCAAGGCCCAATGGGTGTCACTCCTGAGGCCCAGGGCCAGGGGAGAGGGCAGGGGGTATGGCCTCCTGGCCTCTGCCTCAGGTGGGCTCTGGCCCTGCTGGCGTGTTGATGCCCAGGGCTCTGGGAGCATCTTCTGGGCAGTAGCAGAAGGCGGGGTGCCCAGTCCCTGCCATCCATCTGTTGCTCAACAGATATCTCCGTTCAGATCTAGCCCCTTGGTTGGCTCTACCGTGCAAGCCTGGGCTTGCCAAGGGGTGGGGTTGGGGGCAGCTGGGTGAGGATGCAAGTAGAGACCACCAGAACCCCTCCTGCGTTGACAGGCTGGTTGACCACTGGATGCCAGAACCTAAGTTCAGGCCAGATGGGCCTCTGCTACAAGCTTGGTGCCACCAGTGCCACCCTGGCCTCCCAGGGGACACTCAGCTGCCCTCTCAGCCCCAGCCCAAGCCAGGCCTCATTTCCCAGAGGCGGTCGTGGGCAAGGGGTCCTCCTTCCCTTCCTCCTCCACCGAGAACATGACGTCCCCGCAGCTGCCCAGGGGTGGTTCAGTCTCCTGCTCCGGGTAGTGGGGAGCGTGGTCCACTTCCAGATCCTCCTCGAACTCGGGCCCCGCTGGCCCCACCAGGCCCCGGCCCTCAGGCACCTCGGTCTTCACGGTCCCCACAATCACTGTGTCGGCCTTCATGATGTAGATTTTCTCTGCAAAGCAAAAGGATGGGTGAGGTGAGAAGACCAGAGCCCTGGCCGGAGGGAAGCAAGGAGGCAGGTGGGTGTCCAAGCCTGAGCTGTGCTCCTCCTGCTGTGTGGCCTCAGGCAGAAGACACAACCTCTCTGATGCACAGTAAGCCTCACCAGTCTTAGGTGTCCTGAGGCTCAAAGGAGATAAAACAGCCAGGACCTGCATGCTGAGCAGTCAAGGACTGGCCCACTTGCTGCTTATGGGAGACGCTTGTGCTTTTCTTGGCACTTCCACGGGGATGGCGTAGTGAAGGAGAGAAGAGGATTGGGAGAGAAAGGAAGCCACGAGGGGAAAGCAGATGAAGACGGAGCACAGCAGCAGCAGGGGGCACAGCAGAGGTCAGCCTGCGTTGGACGCTGTTCCAGACTCTTCCACACGCCAGCTCCTGAATCCTCCCATCACTTCTGCAGGGTGAGCAGTCTACTGTCATCGCCAGAGAGGTGAAACGACCTGCCCCAGGTCCCCAGGTAGTTAGCAAAAACCCCCAAAGCAGCTCCCGCCCCTCCTGGCCGCCCTTTCCGCTCCTATCCTCGTGCCTAAAGCAGAAACGGGGGACCAACGTGTCCCAGTGTGCCCGGGACGCTCCTGGTTTTGGTCCTGAGTCCCAGGAGCCTCTTGGGTCCAGGCAAACCCAGACAGTGAGTCACACCCTACAGAGACCTGACCCTGTCCTCATCACCAGCAGCCTGTGGTTCGGACAGCTTTGCTAGGGGCCAGTATATTTCGGTGCTTGTTGCTTGTGCCCATCTCCCACCGGAGGCCTTCATGGCTGCGGCTGCCTAGCACATAGTAGGATCACTTGGCTATATGGTTTGGATGAATGACCAGCCCAGCTCATTAGAAGCGGGATCCCCCAGGGTCCTCACCACCGTCTGCTTTTGGAGGCTTCGGAGACTCAGGGGAGTTAAGAGAGCTACCCAAGAAGCTGGGAAGTGGGAAGCCAGGCCTTCACCTAGGTCAGCTGACTCCAAGCACCCCGCTTCCCAGCTTCTGACGGCCTCAAGCTCAGAGCAGGGTCCCAGCTCCCAGCTGCTTGGCCCCAGGGCTCTGGAGGATGAATGGGGAAGCTCAAGAGGAACTGAGAGCTGGGAGGGAGCAGGGAGCTCGGGATCCCTGCATCTCTGGGTATCCCGGTGACATCCCTCTGCTTCAGGAACCCCCGAAAGATGCTCAGGGCCCCTGTACCCTCACCCCATTGCACAATGCCCGCTCTTCTCTCCTGGTTTTTATACCCCAAGGAAACAGAGAATTGTTCAAAACAGCAGCAAGAACTAGATGGAAAAGCTAAGAAAGTGAGACTAGCTGTGGGCTGGGCCCTGCCACACCCCAGAAGGGAGAACAGGGCCTCGGGTCCCAGGCACGCGCCCTCCATCAAGGCTTGCAGGCCCCTTGTCCTGGAAACCTGACCAGAGGGGCTGGCAAAAGATGGGGGCCAGAGGTGGTGAGAGACAGGGGACCCCAGGAGGTGAGAGAGAGTGCAGAGGAGGCCAGACAGGGCTCGAGGAGACGAGAGAAAGGCATCGAGGAGAAGTGGACGAGAGGCGCGAGTGGGTTTGCCCAGGGAGAAGAAGCCAAAGCTGGGCCAGGATATTACCCCCTCACATCCCTCAGGTCCTGATCCCTCTGGCTCAGACCCCCATCACAGGGCTGCCCACTGATGTGGGCTCAGCTAGCCAAGGAGTCAAAAGAAAGATTTCTTGGACTCTCAAGGTCTAGCAGTAGTGCTCCTTTATTCAGAGAACAGCATGGGGACAGGACCCATGGGCAGTAAGAGCTGCAAACATGGGTTGAGAGTAGGGCTAAATTTAAGGCATAGGTGTGTGAGTTATCTTTTTACAAGACAAAGGAAAGATTATGTAAAAAAGTCATTAAAATGACAGTGTAGGTGGGGTCTGGTTATTGGGTGGTCCTATAACTTTAGGTAAGAATCAGATCGATCAGTTCAGGACTTCCTGTGCTTCCCAGAGGATGATACAGATCGGTACGTAGGGCAGGACGCCTTGGCCTTCTCCCTGGGGCAGCTTGATCCTCATCACCCACCTCCCAGCTTGGAGGGGGAGGGTTTCCCAGAAGCTGCTTGGACTTCTTGCCCCACCCAGGGCTCCAGAATCCAGGGACGTTGTCTTGGGGAGGTGGGAGGTGAAGGCGGGGGAGAGAATAGAGGGGGAAGTGGAGGGGGAGGTGGGGGAAGGGGCTCCCCCTGCCTGGTGCCCTGGGGAAGAGGCATGAAGCTCAGGTTGCAGTTTGGTCCCCCTTGGGAACTGGACTCCTCTGGGGTGGTGTCAGGAGGACAAAGAGCCCAAGAGAACCTCCAAGGCCTTCCCTCCCCACCACGTGGCTCACGCAAGGCTCGCAGGCCGGCTGGCTCCTGGCAGGCTGCCCACGCCCAGCCAGCCGTCCTGGGTGCCTGCTACCTCCCTCCATCCTCCCCTCCACCACTCCCGGAGCCCCACCCCACAGTTCCAGGCCCCCAGCAAGGACTCAAAGGCTCAGATTAGAATTTAGGAAATTTGAAGGAGATGCCTTTGGCGGTATTTCCCAAAATACATTCTTTTCGAATGAAACTTGCTGAAAGCTATAGTTCCAAAAGTTTCAGCTTGGTACGAAAGACTCTGCCCCAAAAAGCTCTACCCACCAATGCCTGCCATAGAAAGCGGTAGAACAATTACAAATGCCTCTTTGGTATTATCCCAGTGGTGGTTAACCCTCCAGAGAAGACAGAGATGGAGCCTGCTGAAGTCCCGCCCCCACGGAGCTCACAGCCAGGTGAGGGTGGGGTGGGGTAGAGGGATGGCTGCACATACAGTCACACTGCGGGGTGCTGAGGACACTGGGTCTGGGAGGCCTAAAGTCCTGGGGCGGGAGGAGCACAGCAGAGGGACATGCGTCTAGATAGGAGAGTGGAGAGGGCAGGGAAGCCCTCCTGGAGGAGGAGGCAGATAAGCCAGATGGGCAGTACAGATTCAAGGGGGTGGTTCCCCAGGTGAGGAAGCAGCTCCCACAGAGAAACTCAGAAGTGAGAGAGAGGGCTCCGTAAATTGAGGAAACGGCAATTGAGTGGGAGGAGCAGAGCTGTGGGTCGGGAGGCAGGTGAGTCCCAGGAGGAGGCAGCTCGTGACCGGCCTTGAAGGCTGGAATAAGAACCCTGGGACTCATCCTGAAGGTCAGAGGGCCCCCTGGGGGTGTGAGACGGAGGGGTCTACACTTCGCTTGAAGCACGCTGCCGGTACCGGGGTGGCGAGAAGTAGGAGAGGAGCAGGCAGACCAGAGGGAGGCCAGGCAGAAGGCTCGTCTGGGTTGGAAGGCGGTTGCAGTTCGCGGGCGGCGCTGGCCTCCGGGCCTCCGAGCCTCCGCAGGGGCCGGGTGGCGGTGTGGACAAACCAAAGGTTTGGGGGTCCAGCAGATGTGGGGCGAGTCCCCGCTCTGCCGCTCAGGAGCTGGGTGATGGGGAAAATCACTCTGCCCGCTGAGCCGCAGTTACTCCAATTGTAAAAAGGAGAGGGAGGCACCGTGCTCAGAAGGCTGGGTGACAGTGGGAGGCGACGTGTGCAGGGTGCCCGGAATGCATCAGACAAGTGGTAGGTCTTATGGTCACTGGCATGTCTTCCTCCTGTCCCCCTCGGGGGCTCTTTATTGGGTGCTGGGGGTGGCACTCACTTTTTTACTTTAATAACAGTAGGCACTAGGCAAGGGGAGACCCTTCTTCCCCACCCCTCGCCCCACCAAGACTATTTCATGAGCATATTTTATGAATTCTCAGAATGGCCCTAAAAAGTACTACTGCTTTTCCTATTTTACAGAAATTTAAACCAGGTAAGGAGGTGGCGTGAGCTGCGCGACGCACCTCGTGTGGCTTACCGCCTTCACCAGCAGCACCTCCGGCTCATGAGGGCCCAGGGAGAGGCAGGGGAGAGACCCTGCCGGCCCAGGGTCTCTGGTTCCCGTTGGGGGGCCCAGCACCCACCCCCACCCTGCCCCCTTGGCCCTGACCTCCCCGGGATCCCCCCCAGACGCCAACTCACCGATCCTGTTATTAGTATGCTCCGTGGTCACCCGGGGCTCGGGAGGGTCCGTGGGGGACGAGGGCCTGCTGGCGGGGCTGGCCTCCAGCAGCCTCAGGGTCTCCTGGCCGGCGGCCCCTACACTGGGGCAGGTCTCCACAGCCGGGGAGGGGGAGCTCATTAGCCCCAGCTCAGCCATGCCTGGTTCTGCCAGCAACACGCTCCTCCTCAGCTCCTGTGGACACAGGGGACAGCGCACTGATGCAGGTGCCCCAGCCTCCCCGAGTCTCAGACGGCGAGGCCCTGTGTCTTCACCTCTGCAGACCTCGGTGGGGCTCCCTCTGCTTTAAAGCTCCCACACGCCGCCCCAGGCTTCTCAGCCTTGATGGCCTGGCACACCTGTGTGTCACTGTGGGTGAAGCCAAGTGGCTCTAAACTTGGACTAAATAATGAGGAGAGCAGCCTGCACCTCCTACGGTACTCACCATGTGTGTGGCCCTTGACGTATGTTAATCCTCATAACCACCCTATGAGGTGGCTAACGTTAGCACCCTCTCCTCTTTACAGATCGGGAAACTGAGGCACAGAGGGGTCAAGTAACTTGCTCGTCCTGTCAGCTCCGGAAGGCAAGCCCCCTGCGCTCATCCCCCGTGCTGCCCCGGGAGGTTGCGCACAGAGCAGGGTGCCAGGCCAAGCCCAGTGAGGACCTGGTCTATGGGCCCTCGGCCCGGGTGGGCACAGGATCAGGGGTGATGCTTGCAAAGCCCCCAGCCCAGCGCCTGCGCACAAGAAGCACTTCATAAAAGACGACGGTGTTCTTACCGGGAGGGTAACCGTTCAGAGCACACAACCCAGCGCTTGAATCCTAGCTGATCTACTTTCCAGCAGTGGAACCACCTTTCCTGTCTGGGCCTCCATTTCCTCTTTTATCTGGGAGACAACAGGACCAACCTCTGAGGGCTGAAAGGACTACTCAGGATAACTTTGAGAAAGCACGAGGCAGGTGCCCGGCTCGTGGTTCAGTGCTCCACACATGACAGCTACACTTGAAAGATTCGGGCTACCCATTTGCTGGCCCAGCTGTGAGGACAAACCTCATGGAGGAGTGAAGGAGAAAAGAGGAAACAAACACAGCCCTCCTTGGACCACACCTGGCACTCAGTGGCCCAAAACAAACCCACGGTCTGGCAGGCCCTTCTGGAAGTCCCCGGCGGGATGAGCCAGGAGCCGGAGGCGCTGTGGGGGTGGGGCTCCGCATCCTTGGCCAGGGCCCGGCTGAGGCCCCACTGCGCTCTCAGAGTTTCCTGCATGGGGCAGCGCGCACCCCAGGCGCCGCCATAAAGGGGAACGACCCACCCGCAGCTCTCAGGCCAGTAGATCTGTTAGGGAAGGAGCCAGATTTAGGGGTGCAAAGCTGGGGCAGGGAGAAGGGAGGGGCTCCTTACCGGTGACTTCCTTCTGGGCCTGGAATCTGCAAAAAGAAAAAGAGCAGAGATGTCACCAAGGAGGGTCTGGCAGCTGCTGGGTCCTGCTCCACCAGCCATGTGGAGGTAGCCAGTGCTCAGTCAGGCCCCCGGTCTGGAGAACCATCGACGGGATTCAGGGTCGGCACCCACCCACAGGCCCAGGGCTCACTTCCCAGTGCTCACTTCTCCAGTGGCAGTCAAAGAATTGGAACCACCTCTCCCGCAGCCCCTTAGCCAATCAGCATCCTGGACCCCCTCCAAACCCCCCCCCCCCACACACACACAGACACACACACACAACGAGTGGTTCAGGAGAGGCATGCGCCCCAACTGGAGCCAAGGAGGCTTTGGCTGGGTCACAAGTTGGTCTGTGGCTGCTGCCACCACCCCTGTAGCCCCAGGGTCTGGAGAGCCTAGAACTCCCCCAAACGCTGTGCGAAACTCACATGGAGGACCTCATGGCAGGGTGACAGAGGGTGGGTGACGGACCCTGAGGACGTTTTCTGAACCCTGCACCGAACATGCCCGAAGCCAGTGGATGCTGCCGCCCTTCTGGCTCAGGCCGGTCTCAGTTCAGTTTCTATTACCTGTGCCTGGAAGAGCCCAGGTGACCGCCTTCAAGGCCAGCTGCTCACCTGTCATCCCACTCCTGCAATCCCACCCTTTGGTGGCTCAGGAGGTGCTGAAGACATGATTCTTAGGGCACAACCTTTATCTTCTCATCCCAAACCTCCACCCTCCACTCCATGTTTTCCCTCATATTAAATAGGGTGCCAGGTCATGGCCGAGCATGCATTGACACTTACCCATGGCCCACTGGCCATCTGCAAAAGCTGGGGACAGTGCCCAGGCATCTGGTCTACCCCAGGCCCATCAACTCCCAGGCCAGACTATCCTGTAGGGACGCACGGCCTTCACAACCCCGCGTGGGCCCTCCACGGAGACCGGGAATGCATTGCTGTTCGCTGTGCACGCCTGAGCAAGAAATCTGCTACGAAGATGCCAGCGTGCCAGCTAAGCCTCCTCCAGAACTCTCTCTGATTTCAGCAGTTCTGGGAGCCCCAGCCCTGAATCCCAGCTGAAATACTTGCTGGAGGCTGAGCCTACGATCAGACGGGCAGTTTGAGCACACCGTGCGCACACTAGGTCAGCCTGGGGAACACTCTTACGTGTACCTTTTAAATGACGTCAGCAGGTAGAAAGTGTCCAGTGGGGAAATGGACCGGAATGATGGTCAAAAGAAGCACGTGTGTAAAATGACACCAATTCCTGATTTAACAAAGGCACCGAGTTTACTTAATCTGAGAACTGCTATTCCCAGCAGAGCAGTCACCTCAGGAGGCTGTGGTCCAGCCCCGCCAAGCGGCCACTGTCCAGGCCACTGTCCATTGCCCAAGCCACTGCTTTGAGGAATGCTCTCTAGCCAGAGGCACATTCTTTTAAATGATGTCAGTAAAGCCAAATCTTTGACCTTTGAAAGTGATTTTGAGTTTCCGTAAACAGCCAATGTGATTTGGCGCCAAGCCACTGGGATGGCCAGGAGGGAAAAAAAGTGTGTGACAAAGTAACAAGACAAAATAAATAAAAACGTTAAAACTCAGACTTGGAGAGGATGTAGGTAAACAGGAAGCCAGCTGCTCATGCCCTGTGGACTGCTTCCCTCTTTCTCCAGAACTAGCTGGCAATGAAACCCCACATCCTTTGACCGGGTAATCCCGCTTCCGGGACACACCCTCAGGAAACAAACCGAGAGATAACCAGATAACCAGACCACGCACAGTCGTGGTATTTGTAATAACCCCAAACCGAAAACAAGCCAGATGCCAAACAATGAGACAGCTTAGTGGTCTTGGAGGGAAGACCTTCCTGGCAGAAAACCCCAGCATGACACTCCTCCTCCTCTCCCTGCCTCAGTCCTCCTCTCTGCAGAAGGGGATGGATCATGCCAACTTTGGAGGCTTTTTATGGATATTAAGTGAGATCTCGAAAGTGAAGGTGCCCAGGGATCAACTACGCTGAGAGCATGTACCCTAGATGTGACGGGATGAAAATGACACTGTCCTGTGTGGTCTTCCTCCCCAAACCCCTAACCCCAATCCACGAGACACACTCCAGTGGAGGGGCGTCCGACAACACAGCTGACCAGCTCTCCCCAAAACTGAAAGGCCATCCAAAGCAAGGAAAGTCAGAAGCTGTCCCAGCCCAGAGGAGCCGAAGGAGACACGAGGACTGAATGTCATGTGTCCTGGAGGGGACCCTGGACTGGCCGAAGGACATCAGGTAAGACAAGTAAATCTGCATAGAGGATGGGCTCTAGTTAACAGGATTGTATCAATATTGGTTGATTTATTGTGACAAATGCGCCATACTAATGTAAGACGTTAATAATGGAGGAAGCGGGGTGTGGGGTAGAGGGGAACTCTCTGTAGTATCTTCTCAAATTCTAAGTCTAAAACTGTTCTGAAAAGTGAAGTCTACTGAAAAAATTTTTTTTTTCCTGAGGAAGATTAGCCCTGAGCTAACTGCTGCCAATCCTCTTCTTTTTGCTGAGGAAGACTGGCCCTGAGCTAACATCCGTGCCCATCTTCCTCTACTTTATATGTGGGACGCCTGCCACAGCATGGCGTGCCAATCAGTGCCACATCCACATCCGGGATCTGAACCGGTGAACCCTGGGCCGCCAAAGCGGAAGGTGCACACTTAACCACTGCACCACCAGGCCGGCCCCCTGAAAATTTTTAAAAATTAAAATATTAAATAGGGAGGGTGCCCAGGATGCTGCCTGGCACGTAGTGGGTCCCGGGACGTTAATGTGGCTTGGTGCTCTGTCACATCAAGAAACAATCAGCATTCAATACTGACTCTCAGAATCAAGCATAAACTAACATAAAGGGGAACAGGCAGAATCCAGGAGGTCCCCACATCTGCCTGCGGCCGGGTTCCAGCCCACATGTGAACTTGCTAAAGACCCAGGACAAACTGCGCCAAGCCCAGAGGTCAAATTTCATACGTACTTCTCCCTTAAAAATGTGGCTTCAGTCCACAGTCTTCATTTACTGATTTCCTTCTTTTTGGAATAACTACAATCTTCTCATGAACGTGTCCGGCATTGCAGGACAAGAGTCCCAGGACACGCTGGGCATCTGTGGTCCCCCTGGGACGAGTACACGGTAGCCGAGGGCTACTCTGAGGGCAGCTGGAGCTGAGCACGTGAGCTAAGCTCTCAGGCCCTTCCACCCCGTCACTCTCCCCTTGCAGCCCACCCCACTCTGGCCCCGGATCCCAGCTGCCCTGGGAAGCGGAACAGACTCAAGGAAGGAGTCTGGGGGCCGGCCCGGTGGCGCAGTGGTTAAGTGTGCATGTTCCGCTTCTCGGTGGCCCAGGGTTCGCCGGTTCAGATCCCGGGTGCAGACATGGCACCGCTTGGCAAAAACCATGCTGTGGTAGGTGTCCCACATATAAAGTAGAGGAGGATGGGCATGGATGTTCGCTCAGGGCCAGTCTTCCTCAGCAAAAAGAGGAGGATTGGCAGTAGTTAGCTCAGGGCTAATCCTCCTCAAAAAAAAAAAAGGAACGAGTCTGGCACAGAGGCTCAGCCAGGCTTGGCAACAGACACCCTTAGATTCAAATCCTGGTCTCCTTGGAGAGATGGCCAATCCCAGGGCCGGGACAGGAAGGTAGGAGCTAAGCTGGGAACATCTTAGAATAAAGCAGTGCTGAAAACACAAAAGGGCGGGGACAGAAAGACAGGGGAGCCAGCTTGAAGGGGCTCCTACTGGCCTAACTTGGGACACTTTGAATATCAAATTAAATAATGATGGCAGCAGAATAAAAGAGGAATCCATGAGTCCATACAGGTAAAAATACATAAATGAACAAAAGGAAAGTTTGACGAGGAACCAGTGACTCACAAAGCCTCAAAGTACCGCCTCTCAAAATCTTTTGCAATTACCAAGGAGAAAAGAACCACTGCACGGTGGAAAAGCCTGCAAATGCCACCTTGAGCACCTGCTAGAGGTACACACACCACGAGAGGGACAAAATGAAACCTGGGAGGATGGATGCCACGAGCAGAGCTCACTCAGCATCACTCCTGGGATCTTCCCACCGAGGATGCACGATCTGCCCCCGTCACGAGAAAGCATCAGACAAACCAAGGTGAGGGACAGCCACGGAATCGCTGGTGGAAACTTCAAAGGTGGCAAGGCCACGAAAAGGAAGGAAAAGTCGGAGGAACTGACCCAGGTTGAAGGAGACAAGAGACAGGACAGCCAAATGCAACACGACCCGGATTCTTTTGCCATAAAGGACATTATTGGGGTAAATGAAGCAACTCGAACAGGGTCTGAGAATCCGTTGGTGGTAATGCATCAATGTGAATTCTCTGATTCTGATGGTTCTACTACACTCGTTTAAAAATACGCCCTTGTTTGTATGAAATACTCACTGAAGAACGGGAGATGACAAGGTATCGAGTCAGTAACTGACTCTCGAATGGTTCAGGAAAAATAAGTCCTTCGTACTGTACTTATCACTTTTCTGTAAGTTTGAAATCACTTCAAAACAACAAATCTTTTTTCAACTTAAACCTGCCTGAAGTAACACAAAGTCATGACTATAAATAGTGGCCACCAAAATGAAGGATTAAAGGAATTTCAGTGAGTGGTTCTCAACCAGGAGCGACTTCCCCCAGGGGACAGTCAGCCATGTCTGGAGACATTTTTGGTTCTCGCAACGGAGAGGTGCTACTCATATCTGACGGGTCTACAGACCAGGGAAACTGCTAAACAACCTACAGGGTGCAGCACAGCCCCGCAGCAAAGAATGGTCCAGTCCCAAATGTCAATGGAGCTGAGGGCGAGACCTTTATAGAAAAACCTCACCACCATCAATGACGACAAAGCCTGGTCACACTGCTTATCAACCAAGTGGCCCTAAACAAGTTCCTTCTTCCTGTGCCTCTGGCTCCTCATCTATGAGATGGGATAACAGCAGGTGTCTCACAAGGCCACTGGGAGGAGTCAAATGAGCACATGCGCGTGCTTTGCAAATGCCCACCACTAAGGACGCACACCATAAGCCAAGCCAATTCAAGAGAGGGTTGGGGAGCATCTCACAGGCACCTGCCCCATCTCTGATGCGCGGCTTAATGCACCGTGTGCTCCCCCAGCCCTAGAGTTCTAAGGCGGGGAGGGTGGGGCGCACATTCCCATCCTGCTCATGTTTAGCCCCTTCGAGCAACCGACACTGATCTGAAAGCTCGGAAGAGCAAGGACAGTTTCCGTACCCAGCCCAGAGCCACCAGGAAGCACTCAATGAATGCTCTTTTCCCCTCCAGCACCCACTGCCCTGGAGGGAAGGCCGCATTCACCCGCTCAGTCCGTCCCCATCCCATGTGCTGCATGCTGATCCTGGCATCACCTTCCTTCCACCTCGGGCCTGGGAACCAGATCCCCAGGGACCCACAGGAAGCCAGAGGGCCAGAAACAGCCCCAAACAGGATGGCTGCCACGGAGTCCCAGGGCTGGGTTCCTTGTAGGTCTGGCTTCTCAAGGGAAGATGCTTTTTTTTCTCTCTCTCTCTTTTTTTTTGTGACAAAACTGCCATCACGAAGGTTTGAAGAAAAAAATAAACTGACGGCAATGGAAACTCTAATACTAGAAAAATGTCAAGAAAGCAAAGTGAGTTTCAATGAGACGTTGAGCCTGACAGCTCATGGAAAAAGGCTTGAAACTGTCAAAACACAAAAACCCCCCTTGCCAAGGGAACACAAGCACCTGCTTGTGAAACTCATTGAGTTCAAAACACGCCTCGGGGCACTGTGTTTTTGTGCCCAAGTCAAAAGTCAGGCTTCTGCAAGTCTCTCCAAGGGTCCCGGGGAGATCCAGGGTCAGAGGCCATGATCTGGCCTGAGGCTGACCGCTGGGCTCCTGGGTGGGCATTGGGTAGGGGGGGTCGGTAGACAAAGCTTGGAGGGAGGCAGGAAGAGGGGAGAGGACTGAGCCCTCTGCAAACAAAACCTGCAATCTCAGGGACCAGTGCCTGAGCCTCCTGGTGGCACAGGCTGTGCGGCCCTAGGTCAGTCACTGACCTTTCTGAGCCTTGCCCCCTCCTTATGGAAGGAAGAGCATCAGCCTGCTTCCCCTGGGGTTCCCAGGTCAGTGAGACCCTCCAGGGGAGCCTGGTTTGAAACTAGAAAGGGAAGCTCAGACCATTCGTGTTCACTCCTTCCCCTGTGGTCAGGGCCCAGCACACAGCAGCTGCTCAATCAATGCTTGCAGCGTGCTGAGGAAGACCTTGCCCTGCCTTGAAAGGGACTGCACAGCAGAGAGAAGACATTTGGTACAAGATGGCTGGGACCTCCCCCCCATGACCAGGGGAGGGCGGGAAGGGATCTGCTGCCTGGAAGGGTGGGAAGGATCAGGCACTCTGGAAGGCTGCCTGGAAGAGCTGACAGGGATCAGAGAGCAAGAACAGGGAGGGGTTCAGAACAACTTAGAATGCAGGAAGTCCTGGCATTTCTGGTGAGGAAAAGGCCCCAGACACAGGCCGGCCTGTCAGGAAACAGCAGCCACAGTTCACCGCGTGCTTCCCGCATGCAGGCACCGTGCACGGCGCGTAACAGGCCCCATCTCAGCTGATCCACATGCCCACCCTCTGAATTAGGTCTCACTGTCTCCACTTCACAGCTGAGGACACTGAGACATGGAGGAAGTAAGTGGCTCACCCAAAGTCACGTAGCTCGGAAGCGGTGGAACCAGGATTCCAGCCCCATCCGCCTGCCCTACTGGCCCCCTGCCCATCGGCTGCAGCAGAGAGAGGGGGTGAGGAGGGGCAGGGAAGAAGGAAAGGGGGCTTGGGAAGGAGGGAGAGAGGAAGGGAAGGCATCAGGAGGCCTCTCCTGGGGGCCCCGTGGCGGAAGGAGTGGAGACGGGCGGATTGAGAAGCCTCCATCCAAAGGCTGTTCAGGGAGTGTCAGGCAGTCTCCACTCACATCACAGTCCCACTTCAGATGAGGTGGTAGAGAGAGGAGAAGCCACACAGAGGGAGCCCCAGACCCAGGGCCCAGAGCTGCTGCACGTCCGTGTGGCCCAAGCAGCCCCTGTGGACATCTGGACACTCACCCACTAACCCAGGCTCCAGCTTGGGCCGGAAGGTCCGGACCGGGTAGCACAGGTGGAGCTCTGAAACGACAGCAGGGGAGGGCTGGAGGGGCGGCCTCGGAGCAAGGCAGGGCGGGACCGGGCCAGGCACCCTCCACAAGGTCCCAAAGTCACATCTACTCACTCTGCCGAATCCACTTCCTGCAGGCCCTCCGGTGGCACAGGAGGAAGGAGCTGGAGCCGACGACCACCACCAGCATCATGATCACCCAGAAGAGCACAGGTCCTGGAACACAGAGGCGGCCCTGCACTCTGCGCCCTGAGGCTGGTAGCCCCCGAAGTCTGCACCGTGGCAGTGAGCCTGGGGCACCGCTGCAACCAGACAGGGCAGCCCTGGCCCAGACCACCTCCTCCTTCTCATGGGACACAGACTCCATTGTGGCTGCCAGGACCTGGTCCTCTCCCACGCCAGGACAGAAACCCAGACCCTGCATCTGTCCCGTCCAGCCCTCCCTCACCTGGCTCCAGGAAGCCCATTGGGGAGGCTAAATGGTGGAGAAAAGAGCAAACCGTTTCTAGAGGTTGAGAAATTGAAGAGTCAAAGAGCCAGGATGAAGAAGGAATCGAGGCCCAGAAGAACAACGTCTGGGGACCGTGGAGGAGGGCACGGGAGATGCGCAGCCCGGGCGGCTGGCGGGTAGAGCAGCGAGGAGGCTGAAGTGCGAGTCCAGCCGGGAGCACAGGGTCTGCTCCGCACATAAACACACCTGGCAAGTGTTCCCTGAATGAGTGAACCAACAGCTCTAAGCCGTGGGCACCATTACCACGTCCATTTTACAAAGGAGGGAAACCAAGGCTTGCAAAGGTTGAGTAACTCAACTTTTAAATGGCAGAATCTGGGCTTAGGCCAGGCCAAGGCTCTCCAGCGCCCACATGCTTAGACGCTCTCCAGCTATATTTCTTTACATCGTAGTACTTTACTTGCCTCCTTTTTCCCTTTTGTCACTTTTGAAGATCGTGTGTCTAGTAATTGTTTTTAAAGTCCACTTTTAGATGTTACAACAGTAATATGTGCCAGATAAGTGCTTCTCAAACTTTAATATGCATATGAGTCTCCTGGGGACCATGTCAGCACGCAGTTTCTGACTCAGTAGGGCCCAGGTGGGGCCCATCGTTTGTTTTTCTAACAAGTTGCTGATGCCACACAACCCGGGCCCCACTTTGAGAACCGCTGGCCTGAGAACTACCACCACCTAGTGTCCGATCCTAGAACTGCAGATCCTAAAATGAACTGGGCTTGGAGCGAAGAGACGAGGAGCAGGGAAATGAGGGGCCACATGCTATGGCTGCTCACCACCCCACAGGGTACAGGCTATTACAATTCTATTGGTGAAAAAATGAGGCTCAAAGAATTAAGCACCCAGTCAAAGTCATGAATTCATTCACCAAATACTTTCTGAGTAGCAATTATGGGCCAAGAAGACAAGGCTGTGAACAAAATGCCTGCTCACAGGAATTAAGGAGAATCAGTAGCAATGACAGAGCTGCAGACCCAGCTCAAGTCGCTGGAAACCTGGGGTCAACCTTGGTCCCCTCCCCCATCCAGTGGATGCCGTTGCCCCAGGGGAGAAGAATCCCTCCTCTGACCCCCTGGGAGGAAGGCCCTGCCTCCTGGGGGGTAATCATTACCTGAAACCAGCATGGGCTTTCCGGTGGAGGAGAAAGAGATGGGAGCACTCGTCAGGATGGAGGCGTCCCCCCAGGCGTGGGTAATGCCCCCTCCACGCCCCATGCTGGTCTGGGGGTCTGCCAGGGAAGGGGTGGAGCTGCCGGGAGAGAAGCCAGAGGTAAGACTGATGATGAGAAGGAAGAGGGGAAGTGTGTGCTCAGGAGTCATTTCCTTCCTAAGAGACCGTGTAGACAGGGCCTGAGTCCCCAGGTCCTCTGGCCAGTCTCTGCCTTGAGGGCAGGGGCTGGATTTCTAGGCCTCCTGGCTTTCCAGGGGGGCCAGCACTGAGCTCAGCACACATTCTCCAGATGCCTTTCAGGCTTGGCACAGAGATCCAGCCCCGGCCCCACCCCTACCCCAGCCTAGCTGCCCCACAGGCATCCCCTGGGCACGGCTGGCCAGATGGAGAGAAGGGGCCGGAGAGTCACCTGGCAGACGCCTCTCTGTCCTCTGGGTTGGTGCTGCAGTTAGGGTGGGATCCCGGGGGAGGCGGGTTGTCCGTGGTGTCCCTCTCAGCCGCACCTGCAGGGAGTGGTCTTAGAATTGGTGCCAAGGAGCCTTACCCATCAGGCACTGGCGACTTCCAGGGATGCAGCACCATGGGGCCAGAAGGACATTGCAGCCGGGAGACCCACATTTGTGTCCTGGCTCTGTCCCCTCCCTTCCTCTCTCCCTCCCTCCTTCCTTCCTTCCCTCCATGCGACAACTTTTATTGAGCGCCTGCTATGTACGGGGACTGTGCAGGGAGCTGGGACATGGTAGTGAGCAAAACAGACAAGATCCCTGCCCTCTGCGGCTCACAGACATGACTCAGGAGTCACACGAAGGCACGTGGGGTCCCCGTAAAGGGGGACTCAACCTCCTGGCCTGGGAGGGGATAGCTGGGATGGGAGTGCGGATGGGGGTTTCGAAGCAGAGGAAATAGAAAGTGGGAAGGCCCAGAGGCGGGGGAGGCAGGAGAGCGACTGGCCCCGCAGCACTATTCCTAGTCATCAAAGACGTGGAAACAACCCAGATGTCCATCAACTGGCAAACAAATAAACAAAATGCAGTCTCTCTGTCCGCTGGAATGTCGTTTGCCAATAAAAGGAACACAGCTCTAATCCACGCGACAGCAAGGAGGAACCTCAGACGCGTAATGCTCAGTGACAGAAGCCGGTGGAGAACAACACATCTTCTGGAAAAGTCCAGAAAACACTGCTCTAGAGGAACAGAAAGTAGATTAGCAGTTGTCCAGGCTGGGGATGGGCGTGGGGGTTCACCACCAACGGGCACAAGGTTCCTTAGATCGTGGTGATAACTTCACAACATTGTAAACTTCTTAAGAATCACTGAAGAGTACACTTAAAAGTAGTAGATTTTTTGGTGAATAAAATCATACCTCGATGAAGCTGTTTTGTAAAATTGGGTCTTTCTCCCCAAAGTGATGATCTTAATTAGCAATGGGATGGGATCGCTGATAGACTGCATGACGCTTCCAACCCCTCGCCCTGCCTCACGTCTACACCCTTTGCCAGGTGACTGCAGCTCCTCCAGGTCGAGGCAGGTGTCTGTGTCTCTGTCCCATTCTTGGCCGTGTGACTTGTCCAGTCAGTGGAATGGGCCAGAAGTGACAGCGTGCCCGTTCCCAGCCTGGCCCTTCAGAGGTGTCCGTTCTTCCACTCGCCCCCTTTCCACGCTTCCACCATTACGGTAAGGAGATTGGGCCCCGGGTGGGTAGTCAGCTCCTGCTGGTCCCAGAAGTAGGAGAAACATGCAGAACAAACCCAAACCAAACCTTCAAGCCCAGGCGAGATGGCAGAGCCGCCGCTGAGCCATGAAGGAGTGAGAGGCGAGCCCTGACAAGTCGAGGCTGCTTGTAACGCGCTCTTCCTGCCGCTACAGTTGGCTGAGATCACCAGGTTTGTGTTTCAAAAGGTCAAAGTGGAGAGGCTGCTCCTCACCTCCAGCAACTGTGCTCGCACAGGAGGGTGGCCTGGTGACTCTAGACCTTCTGATTTTATTTAAGAGAAGACAGATAAATAAATATAAATAAATACATTTCAGTATCTCCAGATATTTAAATGTAGCCTCAGGGCTTTTGTTCCTCCCCAAAGCCCCGTGGTTGGTTGTATATTACAGTTGTAAGTCGTTCTAGTCCTCCCGTGTGAGCCGCCGCCACGGCATGGCCACTGACAGACAGGTGGCGTGGTTCCGAGACCGGGAAGCGAACCCCAGTGGCCAAAGCGGTGAGAGGGCTGAACTTTAACCACTATGCCATCAGGGGTGGCCCTAGCCTCAATTTTTAAAGTTCCTTTCTTTTGAAACCAGCTTTATTGAGGCATAATTTATATAGAAGAAAATGTCCCCTGAGTGTACAGTTTGAAGAGTTTTGAAGAATGCATACTTTCATGTAACTGACTCCGTGCCAGATCTGGAACACTCCCACCACCCCAGAAAGTTCGCCAGTGCCCGTCCGCAGTCAGTCCTCCCCCCACACCCAGGCAGCCGCCGATCTGCTCTATGTCACCATACAGATTAGTTTGCCTGTTCTAGAATTGCGCTAGACGGAATCAGTCAGCGTGTGCCCTTTGGCGTCTGGCTTCTTTCACTCGGCATCATGTTTCTGAGATTCATTCATGCTGCACGTATCAACAGTTCATTCTGTTTTATTTTTTATTTTTATTTTTTATTCTATCTTTTTATTGCTGAGTAGAGGTCCACTATATACATGGACCACTATTTATTTATCCACTCACCAGCTGATGGATATTTGGGCTGTTTACAGTTTGAAGCTATCACGAATAAGGCAGCTCTGGGTATTCTTGTACAAGTCTTTGTGAGGACCTCTAATTTCATTTCTTTTGAGAACCCAGGAGGCGGAAGGCTGTATCACTGTGCTGACCAGACAGAATGTCTTTGTGGACCAGTTCAAACCAGCCACCTCTTTTTACAGATGGAGAGAACCACAGAGCGAGAGCTAAAGCTGGAAGGCAGGGCTCCTGAGTCCCAGCCCAGAGCATTCTCCATTGGCCCACACCGCCTCCTGCCTGGGGACGGAGCACTTTCTTACAAGCTTATGATTAGCTGCTTTTCCAGGGCAGAAAAAATTGGCCCACATTTGAAGTAGGTCGTGCCCAGCCAGTATCCCTCTGTGCCCCCACGTCCTTGGCGATGGCACCCCTTCTCTGATTTGGTACAAAGCAAACCCCCGCCCATACACACCTCCCTCTCATGATGCCTCTCAGATTTTTCCTGAAACACTCTGAAGAGAAAGTGAGACCAGGATGAATTTCCTTCTTGGATTTGTAGGGTCCTGAGGAACCATGCTCTTTGGGGGAGCAGGGAGGGTCTCCAAATAGAGCTGTGTCTTTCCACATGGCCACTAGACTATTCGCTGAGTTAGTTGAAGCCTGGAGGCCTTAGGCTATGAGCAAGACGACCAGATTTGTTAGGATAATTTCTATTTACTTGCAAATCAGTATTTGAATTCATATTTGAAAGGTCGTTGCGTTTTGAGAGTGTCGACTTGGAGAGGACTGGAGGAGCTCCTGTGCTCAAAAATACTCCCCGTGGCTACACCCCAGTAGCACCAGGAGGAGAGAGCCCGCTGGCCTCTCTCCGACAGCCTCAGGTCTGCGCTGCTGCTGGAGCCCCTCTGGAGCCCAGCGACAGACCTGCCGCCCCTCCTGAGCAGAGAGGTGCGCCCAGCACTCCGTGGGTGCCTCTCATCCCCTCTCTGGGCACCACGCCTCACCCGTGACCCTCCTCCTTCCTCCCTGCGTTAGGAGGAAGGTGAGCGGAAGGCATTGTTTAGCCACCCCCCCCCCCCCCCCCCCCCCCCCACCGCTGTGAGGCTGCCTGTGTTCTCCAGTAAGGGCCCACTGAAGAAGAAAAAAAGACCCTACCTACTCTTAGTCCCAACTTAGGAACTAAAAAAAGATATTATTTACTAGACTAGGATATTTCTCTTTAAATCCAAACACCTGGTCCTTGGCCACTTAAAGGAGAATGGTCTCAGCATCAGGGTCGAATGGATTCTCTTTTTGCACATCCAGCAATTGCTTACAATCAGATAAATTTTCATCTTCACATTTGCACTGTAAACTTCTTGTCAGCTTTTTATTTTCCCCAGAGTTCTCAATTGCCTTTCTTTTTCTTCTTAATAAAAAAATAATGTGCCTTCAACATATCCTCAAGTTTTTCAACTCTACTACGCATGAAATTTACTGCATTCTTCCTTTTATTCCTGCAAACACTCGGAGGGGCCGGCCCTGTGGCCAAGTGGTTGAGTTCACGCGCTCCGCTTCGGTGGCCCGGGATTTCGCCAGTTCAGATTCTGGGCGGGGACATGGCACCGCTCATCAAGCCACGCTGAGGCAGCATCCCACATGCCACGACTAGAAGGACCCACAACTAAAATATATAACTATGTGCTGGCGGGCTTCAGGGAGAAGAAGAAGGGGGAAAAAAATGATTGGCAACAGATGTTAGCTCAGGTGCCAATCTTCAAAATAGCCAGTTCCCTGGAACTCTCTCTTCCTGCTCTGAGCTTTGTCTGTTGCACAGCTGTCATTCTGGGACTTCCTTCCTTGCTCTTCTAGGATAGAGCCTGTTTGCTAGATCCCATGGCTGCTGCTTTTTTGTTTTTTGCCCCTCATTTAACTAGATTACATCTTCAAGTAACTTTCTAAGAGAGGAGACATGGGGAAAAGCTTTCTGCCCTTTCATGTCTGAAAATGTTTTTATTCTACTTTCAAACTTACTTGTGTTTTAGCTGAGTAAAAAATTCTAGGTTTAGAACTAAGAAGGAGCTGGCACGGTCCAACAGAGAATGCTCTGGGCTGGGACTCAGGGCCTGTGGTTCTCTCCATCTGTAAAACGAGGCGGCTGGATCGGATCACAGGGAGCCAGCTTTGAATTGGCCCTCCGAGACATTCTTGCGGCTGGCACAGTGACCCGGTCGTCTCTCTCCTAGTATTTACTCATGAAAAATGAAAATGTACGTCTACACAAAGACCGGGACAAGAACATCTGTAGCAGCTTTATTCATAATAGCTCCAAACTGGAAACAACCGAAGCATACGTCAGCTGGTGACCGGATAGACAAATGGTGTGCCATCTACCACGTCTAGGTGGGGGTGATTTTCATTCATCCTGCTTTGCTCTTGCTGGGTCCTTTCAACCTGAAGTCTCACATCTTTCAGGTCAGGCACGTGGGAAAGTTGGGGCACCACCGTGCGTGCAAGGTGTGGACCACACAGCGCCCATGTCGAGAGGGCCGTGAGAAACGGAGGGCAGGACACCAAGGCTGGTGGGACGCCACGGTGGTCACTAGGCCTTGGCTGGGCTGTGAGCTTGCCAGAGGACCGCCTACTCTGGGAACACTGCAGGGACAGGCACCACCTCATGTCCCCACCACATGGCCCTGCTGAGAGACTCTGCAGCAGGGGCAAGAAAAAGCACGAGCAGCCAAGACAAGCCTCCTTCCTCCAGCAAAGCTTAACGTCACGCTCCCAAGGAGAAACGCTCACAGAGTCGATCCTTGACGCTCAGCAGGTCCGGAAAGCTCAGCGGGCAGCTGGGAGGCAACAGAGGGGCAACAAGCACGCTTCCCAAAGCCTTTTCTTGTCCTTGATTCTCTACTGTTTCCTTTGCATAGCATTCTGTTCTCACTTTGGAGATGGAGGATGTCACAACTTCTTGAATTTTACCGCGGACGCTAATTTAATTTTTTGAAGTTCTCTTCTGTTCCTGATTTATCACTGCTTCATCTGCGGCAAGTTCTTCTGTTTGTGTATCTCGTTATTCTCCTTCCTACTGCTGGCTTTCCTTACAAGTCTGAAGATCTTTACTATTCATTCCTATTTATTTTAAAAAAGGACTGTGCTGAATATTCCAGTAGCTGGCGGGGTTCCTTCTGCTGTGTGTCAGTGTGTCCTTTCACGATGGGTCTCTTCTCTGAGGAGGAGGTCTGGCTGGGGACCCGGCCGAGGTTGGGGAAGGTGAGCTGGCATCTTCACTTTAGGGTGGCTTAGCAGGGGCAGCCTCCTGACGGGGCTTCCTCCCAAATTCCCAAACAAAGAGGCTTTACCCCAGAGGGGCAGCGCCACGCCGGGAGCCCTGGCTTTCCCTGGACAATCCTTCAGGGTCTTTAGCCAGAAACTTGATTCTCTTCCCCAGGGGATAAAAACGCAGGCGCCATCTGTTCAGACCGGTCAGTGCCCAGGGACACCACCGTTACAGATTGTTAATTTTTATTTTCAAGACGTTGTTGCAGCCCACTGCACTGCCTGATTCCCCACGTCACTCCCATCCTTCGTTTCCCTTGTCTGCTCGGAGCCTACGGCCTCTCTGGGGGTCTTCTGAGCAAGTTACTCACTTTTCCCGCAGCCCCCCTGGAGTGAACTCTGGGGTGAGCGTTCCTCCACTTGGTTTCATTTGCTATCACCTTCCATCTGTTTTCTACCTTCTAGAAATTAGTTGAAATCTCTCGTCAACTGATGAACTCTTTTCCTTTTTCTCCCCTACTGTCACAGGTTTATACTCTCCTGCATTCTGGCAAATGTGCACCATCTTGAGTTGGAAGCTTCCTCATAAACTTTGTGTTGATCTATCTTGAGTCAAGGAAACAGCCTTGCAAACAAGTTAAGATTTTACCAGCCCAACAATTTGAGGAAGAAGAATTAAAAAGGAAAAAAAAGGAATCATCAGGACCTTTTACTAAAATGCCAAATTCGGATTTTATTCCACTTTCTGGATCTAACCAAAGCCAAACCTGACCTGGTTAACAGCTGGGGTTGAAGGTCATTTGTCCGGTTGGCAGGGGGAGAGGTACCCTGTAGGGAAACAGACCTCAGCCCCTTGGTTGGGGGTGCAGACCACTTACCCTGGAGTTTGGTGACCATCCCTGGTGGGCAGATGGGGTGGGCAACGCAGCGGGCACAGGAGTTGGTGGCTGATGTGGCACAGAACATGCCAGGTCGACACTCACACACACGGGAGGAGTTCCACGTGCAAGGTGTCTTCTCCACGAGATCATCTAAGGGACACAGAGAAGGGTCAGGGGAAGGACCCAGCACAGCAAGGGTGGGGGGACCAGAGAGCCCCCGGGGGGAGAGAAGTATTTGCCCCGGAGCAAATGCTCATTCAACTATTCTGCTGAGCGACCTTTTGGCATGCTCAAAATAATTACACTGAGTGAAAGAAAGCTGACAAAAAATGAGTGTATACTATATAGTTCCAGTTATAGAAAATGCAAACTATTCCATAGTGACAGAGAGCAGAATGATTACCTGGAAATGGGAGCAGGGGTGGGGTCTGGTGGGAGGCATGGTAAGGAGCACAAGACAACTTTTGGGGGTGATGGATAATTCATTGTCTTGATTGTGGTGATGGTTTCACAGCTGCATACATATGTCTAAACTTATCAAACTGCACACTTTATTTTTTTATTTATTTATTTTTTTGGTGAGGAAGATTAGCCCTGAGCTAACACCTGTGCCAGTCTTCCTCTGTTTTGTGTGTGGGACACCACCACAGCATGGCTTGATGAGCAGCGCGTAGGTCTGTGCCCGGGAGCCAAACCTGCAAATCCAGGGCTACTGAAGCAGAGCGCACGAACTCAACCACTATGCCACTGGGCCGGCCCAAACTGCATACTTTAAATGTGTGCATTTTATTTTATTATTATTTTTTTAAGATTTTATTTTTCCTTTTTCTCCCCAAAGTCCCCCGGTACATAGTTGTATATTTTTAGCTGTGGGTCCTTCTAGTTGTGGAATATGGGACGCCACCTCAGCATGGCTTGACGAGCAGTGCCATGTCCGCACCCAGGATCTGAACCGGCGAAACCCTGGGCCACCGAAGCAGAGCGCACAAACTCAACCACTCGGCCACAGGGCCGGCCCCTAAACATGTGCATTTTATTATATGTCAATTGTATCTCAATAAAGCTGTTAAAAGAAAATTATCCAGAGGCCGGCTCCAAGGCTGAGTGGTTAAGTTTGCGCGCTCCGCTTCAGTGGCTCAGGGGTTTGCCGGTTCGGATCCTGGGCGTGGACATGGCACCACTCACCAGGCCATGCTGAGGTAGCATCCCACATGCCACAACTAGAAGGACCTGAAACTAGAATATACAGCTATGTACTGGGGGTTTTGGGGGAGAAGAAGAAGATGAGAAGAAAAAAATATTGGCAACAGATAGTAGCTCAGGGCCAATCTTAAAAAAAAAAAACAAAAAAGAAAGAAAATTATCCAGAGGACAGGGGTGAGTGGGCGTGGGTACAGATGAACCAAGACTGGCCATGACTTGACAATTCTTCAAAACTGGGTGATGGTCCCTAATCATTGATCCTCTCTCCTTCTGAATATGTTTGAAATTTTCAAGGACAAAAAGGTTTTTTTTCAAAATCAAAAAATAAAATCTTAGAGATTTTGTCAAAGAAAATGTATACAATGCACTTACATTTGTTTGGGAATATTTTGCATCTCTATTTATGGGTGAATAGAATTACTGCATCAGTAGATTAGACAAATGTGACAACTGAGCTCAATAAGGACACTTCTGGGCAGGACAGGAGACTTAGAGACCTCGCGTGAGAATGATAAGGGACCACAGTCTCTTCCTGCAACCTCCAGAGAGAGCGGGGCCTGGGGAGGATTTGGAGAATTTGTGCAGAGGACAAGCGTGGGCTCAGTGATGAGTGAGATGACGTGGGACAAAGACAGCCAGTGTCATTACTACAGCCATTATGATAATCAAGTGTGTGCAGGGCAGTATTCTTAGCACTCAGCCCAGATTAACCTGGTTTAACCTGTTCAATTCCTACAAGGACTCTCTGAGATAGCACTGTTATTATGCCCATTTTACAGATGAGGAAACTGAGGCACAGAGAGATTAAGAAACTTGCTTGAGTTTATAAGCTACCAAGTCGTGGAGCCGAGATTTGAACCCAGGCACCTGAGCTCCAGAGCCCATGCTCCTAGCCACCGTCATCCACTCCACGGCCTCGTGGGGCTTCACTTATGAGAGTTGAAGGAATTCTTGGGCCCAAAAGCCATCTGTTGTTTCTCCATCTGACATGGCAGCTGTGACGGATTATATTTTTCCAGAAATGGCCACAGCAATATTTCTGGCCCCATCTGCTCTTCCAGAGCTCTGCCACTTATGCATCAAGGAGCATGATTTTCCCCTCCCTTGACTCAAGTGGGACTTGACTGCCTCAACAGGGAGAGAGCAACGGAAGCTACGCTGTGTGACTTCCGAGGCCAGGTCATAAAAAGGGATGTGGCTCCCTACTGCCTCCATCCTTAGAATCCAGCCAGCAAGCTGTGAGGAAGCCCAAAGGAAGCCATGCAGAGACCGACACAGAGAGGAGCTGAGGTGGCAGCCAGCAGCTGGCACTGACCCCTAGACATATGGATGAATTAGCTTTCAGATAGTCCAGCCTCCAGCCTTTGAGTTTTCCAGCTGAGATCTCAGATGTGGAAGAGACAAGCCATCCCCACACTGTCCTGAATTCTGACCCACAGAATCCACGAGTACAAGGAACGGCTTGTTTTTTGCCACTAAGTTTTGAGAAAATTTGCTATGTGGCCTTAATAACCAAAACAGTGGCCCCCAGTGACAACAAGCGGCGTTCTTTTCTGTTTGGCCTCCCTCGACTCTAGACAAGGAGACAGAATCATGTATTCCTCCCAAGGCCTCTGTGAGTGGGCTGGGGTGCTGACGCCACTGCAGCCCTGGCCTGGCAGCTCCCCTGCCTCGCGTGGCCTCTCGGATGTCACAGGGCAGTGGCTGGTGCTGCCGGGCTGCAGGGAGCCGGCCGCAGGGAAAGCACGGACAGGACGTCATCCTGCGGTGCACACAGCAGTCACTCAGTAAGTGTTTGTCGGGAGCAGAGGAGTGACCAGAGCTGGGACCTGGCAGCAGATGCCCTGGGTTCAAACCCCGGTCCTGCCACTCGTGAGGGCTTGTGGCCTCTGGAAGTCCCCCGACTTCCCAAAGCCTCACATTCCTCTTCTGCGAAATGGGGGCGATCCCAGTTGGTGCTTTGTGGGGTACTTAGCAAAAATAATGGGGCACGTTTGAAACAGGGAGGTGATTAACAAATGTTTCCTTGCAGGAAAGAGTGAGCGAGTGGAAGCTCTCTGAAAAGCGGTCGCCACCGTCAAAACCCACAGTCGTGAGCGGGAGTCACTAGAAGCTGACGGCTCAAAAACGCCAGAGAGGTGAACCAGGCTCCCGAGGGCTGAGCAGTCCAGGACCAGACCCGGGGCTCCCCACCCCCAATTCCCAACCTCGCCTCCAAGACCCTCCCTGCTCCCTGGAGGGAGCCCGTGGAGGGAGGGCCAGGCCCCTACCTCCTGCGCAGCTCACACAGGCCGTGCAGCGGCCGTCCCTCTCCAGGTAGTAGTCGGGCTCACACTGCTTCCTGCAGTCAGCGGACCCCTGAGGGCATGGCTGCTGCGGGGTCGGCCCTGGGAAAAGAAGCAGAGAAGCTTCAGGCCAGGCCACCCTGGCAGAGGACTCACCTCCCCCCAGAGTGCTGAAGCCCCAGCTCCACGGCCAGCTCCCAAACTCTGCACACGTCAGATCAGTCCTTCAGAGGGCATCCTGAGGCTCAGAGAGGGGAGGAATGTGTCTAAGGCCACACAGGAGATGAGCACTAAGTGCCTCCCCTTATGGCCCCTCCCCTCCAGGATCCACCATCTCGGACGCTACAGCCTTCTCCCCAGTCTCACTGCTCTGTCACCACCCTCCTCAGAAATTTGGTGGCCCCTCCTTCTTTGGGATCAACAACGAGGCAAGGATGCCTACTCTCACAGCTTCTCTTGAGCATGGTCCTGGGGATCCCAGACAATGCAGTATGGCAAGAAAAAGAAATGAAAGTGGTAAGAGTAGAAAGGAAGGTGTCAAGCCATTACAGACAGGTGATGCCACTGAGCAGACAGATAATCCAAACGAGTCTGCAGATACATGACGAGAACGAGTAAGGGAGTTTAGCGATGTAGCTGGATATAATATTACTATATCAAAATCAACTGAATGTCTATATATTTGGGTTGAACCATGTGAAACTGCTGTTTTCATAGGTCAAACAAATATTGGTAATTTCACATGGTTCAAAATAATACTAACAACAAAGAGTTAGAACACGAAATATTGAAAAAGATACCATGTACATCATCATCAGACATATCAAACACCTAGAAATCTATCACAGAGATGTAAATATCTCTACACAGAAAACAATGAAACGTTATTGGGAGAATTCAGAGGGCCTAAATAAACGCAGGGCCACACCCTATACTCAATTCTGCGAAGATGTGGGTTCTCTCCACACTGATCCAGAGATTCAATACGATCCCAATCAGAACCCAACAGGACATTTTGTGGAAGATTAGCCCTGAGCTAACTACTGCCAATCCTCCTCTTTTTGCTGAGGAAGACTGGCCCTGAGCTAACATCTGTGCCCATCTTCCTCTACTTTATATGTGGGACGCCTGCCACAGCATGGCTTGACAAGTGGTGCCATGTCTGCACCCAGGATTCGAACTGGCAAACCCTGGGCCACCGAGAAGCAGAACATGCGAACTTAACTGCTGCGCCACCGGGCTGGCCCCATATTTTGTAGAATTTGAAAAACTGATTCTAAAATGTATTTGGAAACGCAAATTACCAAGAACAGCCAATACACCATTGAAGAAGAAAGTTGGAGACACTGCTCAACCATCCATCAAGATTTACTGAAAAACTGTAGTAAATAAGACAGGATGGTATTCACCCAGAATAGACAAAAAGAACACAGAGTCCAGAATCAGACCTGTCCACACATGGACCTTTGATTTACAGCAAAGAAGGCAGGCAACACAGTGGGGAAGACAGTTTGTTTGATGATGGTGTTGATTCAGCCGGATATCCACGAAGACACCTTGAATACAACCCCTGCCTCACACCATACACAGAAGGCAAGGAGCACGGCAGACGGAAACGTGAAAGGCAAAACAATAATGATCCTAGAAAACAAATGCAGGATGTCTCTGAGACTGCGGTGGTGGAAAAGACGTACAAGGCAGAACATGAAAAGCACTAGTTATAAAGGAAAAGATGAATCAGTTTGAATACGTTAAAATTAAGCACATCTCTTCACCAGAAGACACCAGAGACAGAAGGAGAAGGCAAGACACAGGGTTGGAGAAGATATTTGAACACAGGGCTCAAACCCAGAGTTACAAGAAGTCCCACAAATCAACTTAAAAAAAAGACCAAGAGAAATGAAAACATACCTTCACACAAAGACTTGTTTCTCATTATCCATTATACCCCAAAAGTGGAAAAACCCAAATGTCCAAAAACTGTTTGGGTAAACTAAGTGTGGTGTAGCTATACAATGGAAGGCTATTCAGTAATAAACACGAGAGAACTGACAGCCCCAATCCGTTGCCATGGGAACCAGGAGGGCATCCATCGGCACCTGCAGAGGCCCAGCTGCTCTGCGCAAGCCTCACATGCCCCACGCCTGCCTCAGTGGCTGGCACACAGGAGGCACTCAAAACCATCTTAAATGAGTGAGTCTTCCCATTCTCTACTCCAGCCCTCAATGCCTTCAGCCCCGGAGACCCCGAGACCCTCTTCTCCCCGCACTGGGAAAGGCCACACACAGGTTGCCCACCAGTCAGACCCCGCCGGGCTGGGAGAGAGCTCACAGCTTCTCTGGAGAAATTACCTAGATCTGGACTGGGCTTCCCCATGGAGGAGGGGGAGTTGGGAGCCCTCGTCATCTTGGAATCCTCTTCCGGGGTGCCCCCTCCAAGCAGCATGGTCCTGGCATCGGAACGTGCTGGGGAGGTCAGGGCGGGCTTGGCCTGCAGGGTGCTATCGCTAGGAGAGAAGCCAGAGATGGGACTGATGATTCTCCTGACGGGTCAGGGAGGTCTGCACTCAGGGATAACGGTTTCTATGGAGAAGGGGTCCCCACACCTTCTGCCCACAGCCCCTGGCAGGCCCACTGTCTGCTCCTGGGAGCAAGGGCCAGGTCTCCCACGTGCTCAGGGCAGGCTGGACACAAAGTAGGACCTCAAATGATTTGTGGGCTTGGGTAGAGAGGCACCCTGGAGTCCTGACACCCTGGTCTAAACCCCACCGGCACCCCCAGCCCAGCCGTGCCCTGGGCGTCTCGTGGGTGGAAGAGCCCCATGCTAAGGTCAGTGGGATGGGAGGGCCCGGAGTCACCTGGCGGGCGCCTCGCAGTCCTCTGGGCTGGTGCTGCAGTCAGGGCTGGCCCTCGGGGAAGGTGGCTCACAGACGGTGTCCTTCTCTGCTGTGCCTGCAGGGGGAACGGCAATGTCCTCAGACTTTGTATGGAGGAGTCCAAAGACTCCAGGAACAGACCTTTTACCACCACAAACCAGAGTCGGGGACAGCTGCTTGGAAAGCACAGTGGCCATCTGGTGTCTGTGCCTCCCCAGCATCCATTTCCCTTTGGGGTAAAGCAGTCAGGCTTCCCCTGGGAAATTGCTCTCCCCAGTCTCAGTATCTGTGGTTAAGGGCTGGGACTGACTGACCCTCCCTTCCAGGAGGAGCCATGGAACCAGACTGGACCAATCAATCTAATTCATTCCTCTGGCCAGGATGGACTGGTTTAGGGATAAGCACATGGCCCAAGCACACCTATGAGAGTCCACATAGGGGAGTAGAGATGAGAGATAGGAGAAGATGGTGCTCCTGGATCCAGCCATGCCTGAAGCTACAAAGAGCTCTCCCCAGACTTCTCAGTTACATGAGCCAAGAAATTTGAGATTTTTGTTACTTATAACCCAAAGAGTCCTGATGAATACTGACTGGAAGCAGAGCAGAGAGGAAAACACAGAGTGCCTTCCATCCAGTGCACCTGAGTTTGCCTGCCACCTCCATCACGTCCTAGCTGCGCCAGGCACGCCAAATGATTATACTAACACTCTCTCCCCATGGTTGTTAGGATAAACAGTGTCCCTAACGTGCCTATCACACTGTGCGACATACAGTAAATCCCCAATAAATAGCATGTCCTTTTCCCTATCTGGACTCCTATCGCATTGCTTAGAAAGTGACCACAGGTGTGGGGTCACAATCTGAAGGTCTCAGTGGAGGCAGGTACACGCGAGGCTGACTTATCTTGTCAGGTGACAAGACCTGGGTGTGACATTCAAACCCTGGCTCAGATAGTCTCTGCTCTGTGGTCTTGAGCAACTCACCTGCCCTCTCTGGACCTCAACTTCCGCACTTGTAAAACGGGGCTAAAACAGTCTGCCCAATGGAGCGAGAGAACTTCAGGAGACAAAGCCTACAGAGCTCCTGGCGTGGGGCTTCACTAGGAGCTGAATCTGAGCAGAAACTCCTTTCCATTGTACAGCTGGAGAGGTGAGGCCCTGAGAGATGCCCCCTGGGAGGGGCCACAGGGGTCTAGAGGCAGCCAGGGTCTGGCGGCCACAGTTGGAGCGCTTCGAAGGCAGAGCAGTCCAACAGAAATATGATGGGAATCACACGTCACTTAAAATTTTCTAGCAGCCACATTAAAAAAAAAAGGAGAAAGAAACACGTGAAAATAATTTAAATAATCTATTTCGTTAACCCAATGTATCTAAAATATTGTGCCAGCAGGTAATCAATATAAAAAATGAGATGTTTTATATTCTTTTTTATAATAAGTACTGGAAATCCGGTGCCTGCTCTACACGACAGGGGATCCCAACACGGCTGGACACGCATTAGCGCTCAGTGGCCACAAGGGGCCGGTGGTACCATCCTGGGCAGCACAGGTCTGCGGGCAGCAAAGAGAGGCCTCTGGCGCCGCCATGTGGCAGCTGCAGGAACAACACCGAGAGAGCCTCGCCCGCGGGAGCTGACCCGGCTGGTCCACGGGGCCCGGCTGGAAGAACTGAATTCAAGGCTGCTTTTCACAGAGATGCAAGAGTTTCTGAGCTGGAAGGGCCCCCAGAGGCTTCTAGTCGCACCTCCTCATTTTACAGATGGGGGCACTGAGGCCCAGAGAGGGATGGGAACACGTCCCACAGAAGCAAAGCCATACAGAAGCCCAGGTGTCTGATGCCCAGTCCAGAGCACTTCCCACTCCACCACCTGCCCCTGCTTGTAGGGGGCGGACTCGGCGTGTCCCCTAGCAGAGTGTTTTGCATGCCCCTCTCCGCCCCAGTTCCGATCTCCCTGTCTGGCGCCCCCATGTCACTCAACAAGCACGTCTGGAGAGCAGATGCTGTGCCTGGCATCTGGCTGGGCAGTGGGGAGGCGACCGTGAGCACCCCGGGCATGGTCTCGGCCCTTGCAAAGCCACGGCCCAGGGAGGGAGACGAGCACTGATCAAACCAGGGTGACACAAACACAGGGATCGATGCTCATGGAGGACACCGTGCGATAAGCCATCACAATGGAGAGGTGTCCCGGTGAGAGGTCGGGGGGCCTGACCCGAAGAAGCGATGTTTGGACAGAGAGCTCACGGCTGGGTGGAGTTAACTAAGTGAGCGGGGAGGGAAGGGTGTCCCAGACAGAGGGAACAGCACGTGCAAAGGCCTGAGAGAGGGGAGAAGCTCGCACGTCCACAGAATTGAAGGCAGCGCAGACCAGGAGGGGCTGCGGCTGCAGCTGCGGCTGGAGGAGGAGGGGCCGCCACGCGGGGTCGGGTTAAGGATCACATCCCGGAGACCCTGCTTCCGGGAGGACGTACTGGACGCACTTTCCCCAGGCCTTCCACCGAGTGCAGCCAAGGCCCGGGACGCTGTGTAGACATGAGACTCTGAAGGCAGGGAGGAGACGGCGGACGGGCAAGGGGCCCTGGGGCCTGAGGAACGACACAGTGGCAGGTCCCCTGGGGTTTCTCCTTCCTTCGCATGTCCCAGACTTGGAGCCCAATAAGCCGGCAACCCAGAAATGCCAAAGGGCGCAGACTTAAAAGAAGAGGCCCCCCGACCTGCGCTCCTTTGCCAACACGTCGTTATCGGTAGAGTAACGAGAGATACTGATGTGTTGCAGCAGGTGTGTGTCTGCGAGTGTGTGTGTGTGAGAGAGAGAGAGAGGGGAGGCGGCAGTCAGATTCGATTTTGCAAGGGTGGCTCTGGCTGTCTGCCACAGGGGAGGAACTGAGGGTGGGGAATGGAAGAGAAAATTGGGAGGCAAAATCTGTGGGACCAAGGGATGGGCTGGCTGTGGGGGAAGGAAGGGGGGTGGGAGGGTGGGGCTTTGGAAAAGGACCAGGTTGGGGAAGGGGTCATGGGCTCGGTGTTGGCTCTTTTCTCCCCAGTGGTCGTGGCTCCCTCTGAGCCCGTCTCACCCCTTTCCCATGTCCCCTGTGTGGCTGTGGCACCTCTTCTGGGCTGTGGTCTAAAGCTCCCCAACTCCCCATTCCTCACTTCTGAAAGGCACTCTTGATGTCACCCACCAGGATCTGTGGCCCTTATCTCTTCTCTGGCCACTGGCCTTCCTTGTACTGTCAGAAAATTAGAAGCCCAGAGAGGGTAAGGAACTTGCCTGAGGTCACACAGCAAGCTGGAAAAGAAACCCAAGTTTCTCAGTCTTGAGCCTGGTGCCCAATCTCTTGGCTCCTCTAATTCCCAATGCCTCGATTGTGAAACAGGGAAACCAGCCCTAATCTCCCGGGAAACTCCCAGGTCAGAGACTCGAGGTTTCCTTCTTGCTTATCGGGCATCAGAGAAGTGCTTCAAGCCCCAAACCAACCCAAGACCTCTTCCAGCCAGCCCTGTGCCTTGGGCCACCAGGGTCTCTGTCAGCCTGGGACACAAGGCGTGGGGAAGGGCAGCAGGGGACTCTGGGGGCCTGGTGCATCCACAGCATCATGGAGAAAGCAGAAGGAGGACGTGGGAGGTCGGAAGTCACTTGGAGGTCTACGTGGGGTGTGGCATCAGCACGGGTCTTGGTCCCGAGCTGAGGGTGGAGACACTTACCCTGGAACTTGACAATCATCCCTGGTGGGCAGTCGGAGTGGGGGAAGCAGCGAGCACAGGAGTTGGTGGCTGACGTGGCACAGAACATGCCAGCCCGGCACTCGCAGACACGAGGGGAGTTCCATGAACACGGCTTCTTCTCCACGAGGTCATCTAAGGGACACAGCGAAGGGTCACAGGGGACAGAGGGAGGGCGAGGCAAGGGTCCGGCGAACCCCCAGGGATGGGTGGTCCAGCATGTGAGAGAGGATGCTGCTGTGACCTTCCGCCACACACAGAGGCGGCATGCACAGCCCTTTTTTCCAGAGCGTTCCTGAGATGAGGGCAAGAGGGCAGGCCGGTCCACAAGGCTGCCTGCACCTCCCACCCCACTCCCTGGAGAGCACTAAAATGGTATTAAAAATAGATTACGTCCCAATTTTTAAATGGGCAAAAAAGACATGGACGGACATTAAATGCCTATTTCTAACTGAAAGAAGCCACTCTGGAAAGGCTCCATACTGTGATTCCAACTTCGTGACACTCTGGAAAAGACAGAACTGTAGAGACGGTCAAAAGACCTGCGGGTACCGGGGACAGGCGGTGGGGGAGGGTGAACAGGCGGAGCACAGAGGACTTTTAGGGCAGAGACACTATTCCATATGGTACTGCGACGGTGGATCCACAACATTATACATTTGTCCACAACCACAGAATGCACAACACAAAGAGTGAACCTCACTGTAAACTAGGACCTTTAGCTAATAACGTCCCAGTATTGGTTCCTCAGCAGTAACGATGGACCACACCGATGCCAGATGTTAACAATGGGGGAAACGGTGGAGAGGGGTGGAGGAGAGGGGGCAGACGGGAACTTTGTACTTTCAGCTCAATCCTCCTATAAATCTGAAACTGCTCTTAAGAAAGTCTATTAAGCATTTCTTTTAATGGGCAAAGGATTTGAGAAGACTTTTCTCCAGAGAAGATACACAAATGGCCAGTAAACATGAAAAGATGCTCAACATCATTAGTCGTTAGGGAAATGCAAATCAAAACCACATTGAGATACCACTTCATATCCACTAGGACAACTGGAATCAAAAAGACAGACAAGGGGCTGGCCCGGTGGCGCAGCGGTTAAATTCACATGTTCCACTTCTCAGTGGCCCAGGGTTCGCCGGTTCGGATCCCGGGTGCGGACATGGCACCGCTTGGCAAACGCCACGCTGTGGCAGGCGTCCCACATATAAAGTAGAGGAAGATGGGCACGGATGTTAGCTCAGGGCCAGTCTTCCTCAGCGAAAAGAGGAGGACTGGCAGTAGTTAGCTCAGGGCTAGTCTTCCTCAAAAAAAATTTTAAAAAGACAGACAAGTGTAGGCGAGGATGTGGAGAAACTAAAATCCTCGTCCCCTGCTAGTGGGAACGTAAATCAGCAGAGTGCTGTGGAAACCAGTTTGGCAATTCCTCAAACAGTTAAACACAGATTTGCTATACGATCCAGCAATTCCACTCCTGGGTATAGGCCCGAGAGAAGTGGAAACATATGTCCACACAAAAACATGGACATGAATGTTGACAGCAGCATTATTCATAATAGCCAAAAAGTAGGAATAACTCCAATGTCCCCCAACTGAAGAACGGATAAACAAAGTGTGTCATACCCATCCAACGCCAACTAGCAACTAGTCAGCCATAGAAAGGAATGAAGTGCTGACACACTCTACAACATGGAAAAACCCGAAAACACTATGCAAAGAGAAAGAAGCCAGACACTAAAAGCCACACACCACATGATTCCCTTTATATGAAATGTCCAAAGTAGGCAAATCCATAGAGACAAAAAGTAGATTCGTGATTGCCAGGGGAGGGAGGGGGGCAGACCTGGGAGGTAAGGGGTTTCTTTTGGGGGAGGTGGAAATGTTCTGGAATCAGACAGTGGTGGTGGTTGCACATTGTGAATATAATAAAACCACTGCGCTGTATACTTTAAAAGGTGAATTTATCTCAATAGAAAAAGAGTCAGTGGTAAAAATAAGCAAATAATTAAAGCAAACATCCCTGGAAACAACAAGGGGCATCCTCGGTCAGCCCGAAATGATGAGGACTTCCTGAAATAGGGAAGGAAGGTGGGATTGGATGGAAAAAGGAGACCACAGCCCAAAATATACTCAAGAGGATTATGCCGGGAGAGGCTGTGGGGCGCTCCAGTCTCCGAGTGGGCTGTGGCAGGAGCGGGCCCCCGGAATCCGAGAGAGTGCAGCGGGAGCCTCAGCGTGACTCATTCTCCCCCCACTTCCCATGCACTTACGCCACAGAGCTAGAAGCCAGGCATCTCTCCAAAGAGACGCTCGGGCTGCGCGGTGCCCCGGGGCTGGTCATAGCTGGGAGGAAGGGACCCTAGAGACCCAGAGGCCAGCCACCAGCAGACCCTGCCCGGCAGCCCGCCCACCCACTTAGCCCCACACCCCTGGGAAGTGGGTTTCACAAGACCCACTTGCAGACCCCCCAAGTCATCAGACACGTGTGCCGAACTTGAAGTCACCACACATGAGAGAGAACTGGCACCAAGAAAAAAGAGCCCTAAACCCAAAAAGAACCAACACTGGAGGAAGCAGATAAAAAAGAAAAAGAACAAGCCTTCAGAATCCATTATTATATATTATTACGTATTAATTATAATATTCCCAGAAATGCAAAAGGAAATTACAGCTCTAAAAAGGGATACCCTGGAGCACAATGCTGTGTTCATCAATTCCTGTTTCACACGGCCTCAGAGAAAGACTACATTTCCCAGCCTCCCTTGCACTTGAGTTGGGGTCATGTGATTGGTTTCTGGCCAATGGGAGGTGGGCAGAAATGTCAAAAGGCTCTCCTAGGCCTGGCTCCCCCGCAATCATCTCAGGTGACTGACCTTTCTCTCTTCCTTGCTGTAGTGACCCCAGTGCAGCCCCTAACTCTCACCTGCACCCCAGACGCTGTACTGAGGCGAGAATAAGATCTGGAGAATTCTCAAAAATCTAGAGAGAGAGGCAGACGAGGGCAGTGAGTAGCCATGCCTGGAAAACTCAAGAAAAAAGCCTCAAAGTGCAGCCGGTCCACCATCTCAGGCAGAGGTGGAGATGGCTGCCTGGATCGGCCAACTTCTGGAAGCAGGGCCAAGCTGTGGAAGGGAGCAGAGGCGCCAGGAGGGGTGTCCACGCCCTCCTCTGCTGGACTCTCTGACCAAGGGGATGCAGCTTCCTGCCCCCAAGGACGACACCCATCTCTGCCTGCCCCCAGGCCCGCAGCCTCCAAAAGTGACTTTCAAAAGTAACACTCAGGATTCCTCAAAAAATTAAACAGAATTGCCACATGATCCAGCAGTTGCGCTGCTGAGTATGTATCCAAAAGAAATGAAAGCAGCGACTGAACAGACGTTTGTACACCCGTGTTCACAGCAGCATATTCACAACAGCTAGAGGTGGGGGCAACCAAGTGTCCACAGACATGAATGGATAAACAAAATGTGGTCGATCCATCCAATGGAACATTATCCAGCCTTAAAAAGGAAGGAAATTCTGACACATGCTACATCGTGGATGTAGCTTGAAGACATCATGCTAAGTGAAACAAGCCAGTCACAAAAGGATAAATATCATATGATCCCACTTATATGAACTTCCTAAGTAGTGAAATTCATAGAGACAGAGAGCAGAACAAGGGTTGCCAAAGGCTGGAGAGTAGGGGCTGGAACGAGAGCTAGCGTTTGATGGGGACAGAGCTGGATGACGGCAATGGGTACCTGAAAATGTGAATGTACTTAATGCCACTGAACAGTACATGCAAAAATGATAAATTTTATGTTATGTATATTTTACCACATCTTTTTAAGAAAGTCACACTCGGTCCCCAGCTGAAGCTCTGAGCTGACAAGACAATCTAGAGCCCAGTGAGGTGGGGCAGGTGTGAAGGAGAAGTCACTCACACCGGATCAGGGCAGAAAGAGGGCAGGGCCAGGACTGCCGCCCCCGCTGTGCTGGCGCAAGGAGGAAGAGCTAACATCCCAACTCTGCAGACACACAACGCAGGGGAGAAGGGAGGCGGGAGGGAGAAGACGAAAGAAAGAGAACGAGAAAGATCTAAAGAAGATAGGAATATGTATAGTTTGCAAAGACAAAGAACCCAGCCTAAAACAAACAGAAGCGATCCCAGGACTGCTTCACAGTATAAAGGTAATTAATAAGAATATAAATTCAATAAAGGAAGAGCCCAAAGAAAAGACGGTTTTTGTTTTTTTAAGATTGGCACCTGGGCTAACAACTGTTGCCAATCTTTTTTTTTTTTTCTGCTTTATCTCCCCAAACCCCCCCTGTACACAGTTGTATATCTTAGTTGCAGGTCCTTCTAGTTGTAGGATGTGGGATGCCACCTCAACATGGCCTGACGAGCAGTGCCATGTCCATGTCCAGGATCCGAACCCTGGGCCACCGCAGCGGAGCATGCGAACTTAACCACTCGGCCACGGAGCCAGCCCCAGAAAAGACGGTTTTAATAAACGATGAGATAAGAAGGAAGACTGCAGAGCTACAGGAAGCCAACTAAGATGCAGAGCACCGCTATGAGAAAGCCAGGAAATAATTTAGCAGTGTCCTGGGGCCACTGGTGATACCTGGGAGGCAAGAAACAGAAGAGATGGGACAGAAAATTGAGTTAATAGCATGGAGAAAAGATTGAGAAAATACCAGTGAGTGTACGGTAAACAGACAAAGAAATTAATGCAATTTAAGATGACAGACAAGGAAGAAAGGCACAGACCATCAAACATAAGGATAACTGGAGTCCACAAGTTGATGCTGAGATACAGACATTTAGCAGAGAGAAAAATCTATGTCAGTTTCCCTGAATGGAAGGAAGATAGAAAAGGCCTCCCAGATACCAGGAAGAGCTGTTTGCAAACAATTACTATCAAGGCACACTCTGGTTACGTTTTTGATCGTTAAGGGTAAAGAAAGGATCGTTCTTGCCGTCACCGACAAAGGGGAAAAGAGAAAGCTGATAGCAGACCTCTCCACAGCAAGTCTCATCCCGAGAAGACAGCGCACCAAGGCCCACAGAGTTCTAGAGAAAAGACACCCCAGGAATGAGATTATACCTGCCCACGCTGTCAGTCAGGTATAAAGCCAACAGACATTCGCAAACATGAAGCAAGCCCAGGGCCGTGCAAAGATGAGGCCTGCCTGAAAAATCCACATGACCGAGAACTCTAAACAATCCAGCGATAAATCTAAAAGAAAACTTCAGGAACAGAGAAGCTGAGGTAAACGTACTCAGAGCACACAATAGATAAATTTAAACAGCAAAGTGAAGCTAACATGCCACGGGACTCAGGCCTACAGGAAAGACTACAAACCTCCTAGACAATGACAAGGTGACAACAATGTGGGCAAGAGAATGGGAGGTGGGCGGGCTGACGACTTCACTTTTCACTACCGGGAGTCACGCTACTCTGTGGTCCCCCAAAACTGGAACAAGTGGAATGTGACTTTACCACAAGGGAAAGCCGTTCCCTAAATGACCCTAACCGCTTATTGATTTTCATAACCTCTTTTCTTAATTTTAGAGGGTTTTTTTAAGGAACTAGTTTCTTGTGATAGTTTAATTTCTTCACTTTAGTTTCTTCTTCCTCTGATCCATTTGAATAAAATTAAATGTAATCATTTCAATGTCATAAATCGTATGATCTCATCCTCCTAAAAATCATTTCTTTCCATGCGTGTATAGTCTGTCTGGCTACTAACCTACCATCCTTCTCTCTAGAGGTACAGAGACGTGTCAGTCAGTCACTGATATGGGAGGGGCAGAGCTGGCTTTCTTCCTTATCCTTCTGTATTGTTTGATTTTTTTTTTTTTTCCTGCTGAGGAAGATTGGCCCTTAGCTAACATCTGTTGACAATCTTCCTCTTTTTGCTCAAGGAAGATACACCCTGAGCTAACAACTGTGCCAATCTTCCTCTATTTTGTATGTGGGTTGTCGCCACAGCATGGCCACCAATGAGTGGTATAGGTTTGCACCTGGGAACCTAACCCTGGCCTCCAAAGCAGAGCTCACTGAACTTAACCGCTAGGCTACGGAGCCAGCTCCAAAATGCTGTCAATTTTAAAAATTTAAAGATATACCAGAGAAATGCTAACGCAGACAAAGAGGAATGGCAATATTAATATCAAACAATAATGGAATGAAAGCCAACACATTATAAGGCACAAAGAGGTATATTTCATGTTAATAAAAGGTCCAACCCACCAAGAAAACATAATATTCATGAACACTGTCCCTAATAACATAGCTTTGACATATATAAAGCAAAAATAGGTAGAACACAATGAAAATCTGATGGAAAATGAGCATATTGGGAGACAGATTTTAACACATCTATCTCAGAAATGAGCCTTTGTGAAAGTGACAAAAATAAATAAGGATGTGTATTACTTAAATAACACAATTAACAAGTTTGATCTAATAGGTATATATAGAATTTTGTACGCAACAAACAGAATATACATTTTTTTCCCCCAAACGCATGCAACATGCTAAAAAATACGGAAAGTTATTAGGCCACAAGAAATCTCAACAAATTTCCCCACCCCACACCCCAAAAAACCCACACAAAAGCAAAACAAACACCAGACAGCGCACAAACCACATTCACTAACCATAATAAGAAATTCACAATAGAAGCGCTTATTGAAACCGTTCTGGAAGCGCTGCGGTCTTAGGGAAAGAACACAGCTCTTGGGGTCAGACTATCAGCTCAAACTCCAGTTCTGCCACTTACCGGAGTTTTGTAACTTTGGAAAGGCCCTTACCCTCCCTAAGCTTCAATTTCCTCACCACAAAGCAGGGATAAGAAAGGAATCTTCCCCAGGGGTTTTGTGAAGATTAAACTCAATACATGAGTCCCTCCCTTGAGGAAACACGTTAACCACGTCTCTCTAAAAAGTACGGATGCAAAAGACCAAGGCTGCTATCAATTCACAAATCCAGAGGGGGAAACTGAGGCACCAGGGGGCCTATTCAGAGTACCGCCACCAAATCTTGATGCTCCCTACCTTCCAGACTCTCTGCCTGTCCCCTGAGGAGCCCCTGCCTGGAAGGAGCCCGTGGAGAGAGGACCAGGCGCTTACCTCCCGCGCAGCTCACACAGGCCGTGCAGCGGCCATGGGCGCTCAGGTAGTAATCGGGCTCACACTGCTTCGGGCAGTCAGATGAATTCTGCGGGCACAGCGGCTGCGGGGTCGGCCCTGGGAAAAGAGGCAGAGAAGCTCCAGGCCAGGCCACCTCAGCAAAGGCCTCAACGCCCCACCCTCCACCTCTCATCCCTGCAGCCCTTCCCAGATCCACCCCTAAACCCCCCAAACGTGTTAGCCCAGCTGTTGTGTTCTAGATGGAGGCACTGACACCCACGAGGGCACCTGGCAGGTGGGAGAAGCAGCACAGGGTGAGGCGCACAGGGAAGGTGCTGGGCCTGGGATTTCGGGGCTGCCACGTGCCAACTGCGTGGCCCTGGGCAAGTGACAATGACCTCATGGGCACCGTTAAGTTAATAACAGGATCTGCCTCCTAGGGTCGTCGACAGGATTAAAGAGATTGTGAGGAAACACGTGTGAGGTGTGACAGCAGTTCCCGGCATGTAGCAAGTGCCGGAGGAGCACTGGTTACCATTCCCGCACGAGTCC
Source organism: Equus quagga (assembly GCF_021613505.1). Classification (NCBI taxonomy): domain Eukaryota; kingdom Metazoa; phylum Chordata; class Mammalia; order Perissodactyla; family Equidae; genus Equus; species Equus quagga. Next base: position 39,666,447 of record NC_060271.1, read on the forward strand.
AGTTTCACTGCAGGAACTGGGGAGCCTCATGGGGCGGACTGAGAGGCACCAAATCTCCCAGCAGCCGGTGACGCCCACTCGACAGGGATGGGACCGACTGTATGCGGCAAAAGGGTAGGGGGCATCCCCGATGTCGGCAGGGACGTTCACCAGTCCCGCTCCACTCCGCCCAGTGATGGTTTAGTCAGGACACCTCCCACAGCCGGCTTCCGGGAGGAGCACATGACCCAGGCTGGCCAATCAGAATACCTCATCCTCCTGGATGGGCACATGACCCAGACAGGTCAATCAGAGCGCATGTTCCTCACCACTGTGATTGGCTCAGGGGCACATGACCCGTGTCAGCCAATGAGCGCATCTCTGAGAGTTTCATAAAGGCCCCCCGGGCAAAAGCCCCTGTCTACTGATGGAGTTCCAGGTGAAAGGACGAGGCGAGCCTGGAGCTGCCATGTGGCTGCGCAGCGTGGGCAGGGACCGCCTGAGGAGACGGCGATGAGATGGGAGAGACATGGACTCCTGAGGACGTCACTCCACGTGAATTGATGGCACCACGGACTTCTCCATTATCGAGCCAATTATTTCTCTTTTTCTTGTTTGGGCCTAAGTGAGTTAGGCTTCTGTTAGTTACAACCAAAAGAATCTACACCCAGAGTGCTCAACATTTCACGTGCCTTTTAGTCATTCCGGGGAAGCCTTTGGCCGCTGCCCAGAATCATGTCTTTAAGTGCATTAAATAAAATACTTAGGATTCCAAAGGAATCCAGCCATGTTGAAATCTGGCTGTCAAAGCATTAAACGAAATAATTTAAGATACAGTAATATATGTGACACGTTGTAAACCCATTAAATAAGGTCTAATAAGTCCCACAGTTTCAGAGTAGTGATGAGCATAAACAGCATTTTGTGATATTTGCAGCAAGGGTAGTCCAGTTGTAATACAATATGAGAATATCTGATTTCTGCTGACGGAAAAGCTGCAGGTACTGTGTTACTACCGTACTTTGTTGCCTTAATTCATAATAGAAGGAATTCATAAAGCGAATTTTAGTTAGAAGCTAATGAAAATAAGTGAACTCATTCGGGCTCACAGCACCCCTGAAGTCTACCTGTGGACCCTTGGGGGTCCATGGACCCCAAGGTAAGAGCCCTGCTCTAGAATAACATGCAAGGACCTCTCAAAAATACTAGCTTGATCGCTGGCACCTTCTAGCTCAGAAAACTTCAGCAGGTCCCCAGTGGTCGTTCAGAGGGTAAATCTCATCCCATCGCCTTGTCTAAAACTTTCAAAGGCTTCTCACAGCTCCCAGGATAGAGGCCTACGTCCTTACCACGGTTAAGGAGGTTCTGCCCATCTATATCCCCCTTGCTATCTAATCTCTAGCAACACTGGAGTCTCCCTGTTCCCTAAAGGGGCCATGCTCCCTTCTGCCCCAGGGCCTTTGCACAGCTGGTCCTGTGCCAGGAGTACTCCTCTCCACTTTCCCCTAGTAAATTCCCACTCAGCCTTCACATCATAGTCCAGGCATCACTTCCTCAGCAACTTGGTCAGGACCCCTGTTATAAACCGTCAGAGACCCATGCACCTCGCTCTCCCACGCCTAACTCTGTTGCAATCTCACATTTATTTGTGGGATAAATTGTGCTAGTGTTTGAATTTCCTACATGAATGTCAGCTCCTCAAGGATAGACTTTTCCATTTCTGCTCACCAATGATTCCCCTGTCACAGGGTCTGGCACATAGTGATCAATACATGTTCTGGGCACCAAATCGATACAGACTCCTCAGCCTGGCATTCCCAGGCCTCTCTCTGTCTCCAGACTCCCAGTTTGGCATTAGTGTCCATCAATCACTTCGTGCACCCTCTGTTTCAGCTGGCCTGGGCTTCTCGGTCTTTTCTCTGGCACTCCTCCTAGGTCCTAGAATGTTGCGATGGGTTGAATTATGTCCCGCAAAAAGATATGCTGAAGTCTCAACCCCCAGGATCTCAGAATGTGGTCTTATTTGGAGAGAGGGTCCTCGCAGAGGTAATCAAGTTAAAATGGAGTCATTAGGGTGAGCCCTAAGTCAATATGACTGGCGTCTTGAGCAAAAGGGAAAATTGGATACAGAAACAGACGTGCACACAGGGAACCGGCCATGTGAAGCCTGGAGTCATGCCGCCACAAGCCCGGGGGCAGCCAGAAGCTGGGAGAGGGGCCCAAGAGCCCTGCCGACACGTTGATCTTGGACTTCTGGCCTCCGGAACCGTGGGAAAGAAATTTCTGTTCTTTAAGCTGCTCAGTTTGTGGCACTTTGTTGACGGCAGCCCAAGGACACTAAGACAGACGCTCTTGTCCAGGTTGAGGTGCCCTCCATCCCCACTGGCACCCGCCGGGAAGCCCTCATGTCCAGTCAGGTCATGAAATACCCTCCCTTCATGGAACTTTCCTGATCATCTGACTCGTCCGCATCCCCTCTCTGGGTCCCTTTAAAATCACCCCTCAGCGCAGGGGGTGAAAGTTAGAAACCCTCTCCTGCAGAAAAGACAGTCAAGGGCTCCAAGCACTGATTCAGTGGTGGACTGTTTTTTCACTCAATTCACATTCCTGACCAGCTCTTCTGCACCGGGCGCGGCTTTAGAGACTGAAGGAGCGGAGTCCCTGCTCCCACGGAGTTACACGTGCGGAAGAGGGACAAGCAAGGGAGAGAGCAACGAGCAAGTTGTTTTCCACTGTGGATACAAACTGAAGAAAAGGAAGCAGGAGCTACAGAGCGAAAGGCAGTGGGGCGTGGAGTGGGAGCTCCGTAGAGCGGGGTCGGAGGCCCCTGAGTCAGAAGGGCTGGAGGAGGCAGCCAGGCAGAGGGAAGGGCCGGTGCCAGGGCCCTGAGGAGGGACCAGGTGGCTTGTGCAAAGAGCAGAAAGGCCCCGGGGCTGGCGCAGAGGTAGCAAAAGCATGTGACTGTTTATTCTAGTTTCTTTTTCCCACTTTCCACAGAGATCTTCTCCACTGAGTATCACTTTCATAATCAGAAACAAAAACGGTCAAGAACAGCTCTGGAGCTGGGTGGTGTTCTTAGAATCGTTCCCATGTGTCCTTCCACCCTGCTCTGCCTCCAGCCACATTCCACTCCCCGTCTCTGATCAGCCCTCTTCCAGATGTTCTCCAAGTCTGTGAGAACATTCCCGGCGGCCTCTCACCTCTGGCTCATTGCCAGGGCAGTCAGGCCACCCGGCCCCAGAAACTCCCCTCACCGAGTCTGGGCCGCCAGCCCCTCCAGCCTCCCCTCCCATGCTCCCCCTCCACACCCTGTGCTCTGGCCCCGTGGATTCCCTCCCAGTCCCTGAGCGGCCGTCCCTGCTCACTCCAGGCCTCGGCATATTCTGTGACCTCAATCCAGGGCACACCCTCCCCCACTTTGGCCAGGCCAACCCCTGTTCATTCTCAGGACCACTTTAGATGCCACCTCCTCAAGGAAGGCCCCCTGAACGCTCCGACCAGGTCAGGTCCCCCAGGAGCGTGTTCCCACGGCTCCCAGCAGCCCCTCCCCAGATTCCCACAGCCTGTTGCAGCAGACATGCTTTGGAAGGGCTTTCCAGCCCACAGGGTGCCCTTCTTGGGGAATCGCTTATCCCGCCCCTGGCCCTCCAGCAGTGCTCCAGGGCCGTCCTGGCCTTGGGGAACCAGAACAGTGGTGGACATCTGGATTCATCTGAGTCATCAGATGCTTTCTTCTTGTTTTGGGACTGGGGCTGAAAGATGTTTGTCAAGTGTCCCTCCCGTTGCCCTGAAGGAGAACTGCAGACCGGGGAGGGAGCTGTGGGCAAGCCAAGCTTGGCCAAGGGCAGGACGGCCAGCGGAGGCCTCCCCTCCTCCTTCCTGCTCACAGCCCTCAGAGAAAGCCTCAGCTCCTGGGACAAGACGGGATAGACCCGCCACAAACCAGCCAGGCTCTCTGCCCAGCACAGGGCCCGGCTTCACGTCATCCCCTGACACCTGGGCAGGGCCCCCACACCCGCAGGGGAGCCCCCGCCTATGAGGAGCAAGTCCTGCACCCAGGGGAGGGGGATCGAGGAAGCAGCATGCAGAATAGGAAGCGAGTGTAGCCCCGACTCGGCTCTTCACTGGCATGCTCTCCTGCCTCCCCAAATCTGGTCAGTTGGTTGAGTGGGATGGCTACGTACGAGCTCCACCTGAGCCACTTGCCAGCACGTGACCACAGGAAAACCCCTGAACCCCGCCACGTCCAGGTCTCCGCTCTGGTTTCCTGTCCGGGTTCCACGAGCTGATTTACGTAAAGAGCTCAGCACTGTGGCTGGCGGGTGGGGGGGGTGCTCCACCAATGTTAAGCCTTGCCGTTGTTATGAAACAGTGAGTGAGCTCCCCATCACTGAGGGTGTGTAAGCAGAGGGCTGGGGATCAGCTGTCAAGGATGCAAGAAAGGGCATTACAGGCCTGGGTGAGAGGAGGAACCGATGACATCTAAACTTCTCAATCTCAAAGGTCTCCATTTCCTTCCTCCACCAAGCCGCCCCCATACAAAGCCTGCCACACAGCTGAGCGCTGATTGCAGAGGGCGGGCAAAATGTCAGAAATTTCCCCGAGAGACGGAGGAAGGGGTTTTTGTGGGTTTTTCATTTTTCCTCTCTTTCTTGCCCGGAAGCACGGGGTCAATAAAACTCCAGTATAATGCCCCGCCCACCACACCAGCAGGAGCCCTCAGCCACCCCCAGTCACTGGGCCTTGGAGAGGGACCCCCTCTTCCCAAGTCACAGCATCTAAGTGGAGGGAGCCGGGGACCAGGATGTCATGTTCTCTCCAAGCGCTCCCGCTAGGGCCCCACCAGAGGACATGGGGAGGAAGCGTCTTTCTCCCCGTGGCTTGGATTGGGGGTCCCAAGGAAAGTCACGGAGCACTGTGGGCCACACCGCTCCAGAACACTGACCGCCATGGGCCTGGGGAGAAGCATTGTGCACCAGCCACATAGCACTGGGCTGGTGAGGGAGGGCTTCACGGAGGAAGGGGTGCTGGCATTGCAGCAGGTGGAGATGGTGGGGGAGGGTGTCCCAGCTGCAGACAGAGGCCCAGAGACTTGAAAGCGCACAGTAGGTTCACAGGACACAAAGCACAGCAGTTCCTGGAGAAAGGCGAAGGGAGAAAAAGCTGGAAAGGTGACAAGCGACCTCACCAGAGGAACAAGCAGTAAAAGACTGTTGGACGGCTGGGTGCAAGAGTGGATGAGAACGGGATGGGGGAGGGTGGCCAGATGGATGGGGACGGACGGGACGGGGATGGTGCCAGGCACTGAACTGTGCCCCCCCCAGATGCATATGTTGAAACCCTGACCCCTAATGTGACTGTATTTGGAGACAAGGCATTTAGGAGGTAATTAAGCATAAATCAGGTCATAAGGGTGGAGCCCTGATCTGATAGGATCGCTGGCCTTGCAAGGAGATGTCTCTCTCAGCCATGAGAAGGCGGCTGGCTGCAAGCCAAGAAGAGATTTCTCACCAGAAACCAAACCCTGCTGGCATCTCGACCTTGGACTTTCTAGACTCCAGAATGGGAGGAAACAGATGCTGTTCGAGCCCCCAGTCTGTGGTGGTGGTTATGGCAGCCCACGCAGACGGAGACAGATGGGTAGATGGATGCGGGCTGGAGCAGGGAAGAGGGGACTGGACGGGGAAGGAGGGGCATGGAGAGGGGAGAGGGATGGAGGGGAAGGACGGGAATGGAGAGGGGGGGAGAGGGCTGGGAGGAGACGGGAGGGGCCTGTTAGGCGCTGCAACCCCAGGCAGTGAAGAAAGCACAGAGACCCCCCCAATAGACACTTTAAAACCAACACTGAACCACAAAATAAAGGCGACAAAGTCCAGCCAAGTTCTACTTTTCCCCTACAGTGATGACTTTGAACCATTTTTGGAAATAGAAGATATCAAATCCTCTCCCAAAATGTTTCTCTCGGTCCCCTGCTGGCCTGAGCGTGGGCTCCGTCTGCCTTGTGGTCTGGAACAGGCTGAGCGGGGTTCTCGCCCAGCTCCGGCCTCATACCCTTGGTGACTTTGTGCATCATGGCCTGTCACCAGCCTCCAGACAGCAATGCTGGGAGCCTTAGGGATGGGTAGCTGGGCCGCCTGCCCATCCTGAAGACCCGCACCCACTTCCAAAGGCCCAGCACGATGAACCAGCCACGCACAGTCCTCACACCCTCCGCTGGCATAACTAAGCTCCTTCTTCCCCCAGGGGTCACCGTCTCCGGAGGTCAGAGACCACAGTTCAGTTTGATCTCATGCCCCACCCAGCTAAGGCCACTGGATGAGCCTTGGGACTTTCAGTAACAACCACAGAGGATGGCAGTGCCCCATGAGCCTGTGCTGGGGGCTCACCTCTTCCGGCCTGAGCATCATCTGTGAAGTGAAAAGAACAAGGCTCACCCTTGTTCTGGAAGGACTTCCTGACAATCTACTCGAGCCGATCTTTGGGCTGGGGGTGGGCGAGCCTTCTAGGAAGTGAGCTCTGGGCTGAGGCTGGTCCCCGAGAGATCTGCAGTCCAGGTGGCCCTGGAATAAATGCGTGTTCTGGGCCTGAGAAGGGAAGGCGTGCAAAGGGCTTGTAGGCCCAGAAGTGAGGGCGGCCAGCAGGGGATCAGAGACCAGGCTCCGGGGTCACAGAACCTGCGCTCCAGCCCCAGCCAGCTGGGTGACCTTGGGCAAGTTATGTAAGCTTGCAGCACCCCAAAAGCCTCATCTGCAAAAGGACACTCACAAGGGACAGCTGGGAGGGTCCGAGCAGAGGAGGCAATGCAGGAGAAGGTCTCAGACCAGCACGTCTACAGCAAGTGTCCGGTGAGGGGCAGCCGTTAGTTACAAACAGAAACTCACAGAGGGCGGCCTTAGCGGACCTAGAGCCAATGTGACAGTGACGATGTTGGCTCCTGCCTTTCCCGCTCACCAGTCGCCCAGAGTGTTGTAACTTGAGGACAAAACCTCACCCTTGTCGCACCCCCAGCACCCCTACTCACCCCTAGGGCAGCGGTAGCAGCACTTGCCGGCAGCCTCGTCGTGGTAGCGGCTGGGGTCTCCAGCACAGAGGTCCGTGGGGGCTTGACCCTGGAAGGTGGGACAAACTGGTGAGGCCAGGCGGGTCCCAGACACCCATCCTCCCTCCTGCCCCTCAGTCCCAGGCAGCCTGGTCTCCACTCGCTGAGACTGAGCCTCGTGTCACAGAAGAGACTCAGGACGGAAGCTCCTGATGTCACATGTCCCTCCAACCCGCTCTGCCGTCGGGCTCCCCTGGCGGGTGAAGGCAACTGCAGCCTCCACAACTCAGGCCCAGACCCTGGGGCCTCCCTTGACTCTCTCCTTCTGTCATGCCCACATCCAACCCATCAACAAATTCTCTCAGCCTCTTTGGACCCATATCCCCGCCTCCTCCGCCTGGTCCCAGCCCCGATCCCCTCTCCCTTGGATTAATTCAGTTGCCTCCTACCTTGCCTCTGGCATGGACCCAGCAATGAGGATTTCTGGGAAACTTGTTTGTTGATGTCTAATAGATCTCAAGTGTATACCCACTGAATTTTTACAGGGTGAACACATCTTGAAACCAGCATCCAGATCAAGAAACAGGACCTTGCTGGCACCCCAGCACCCTCCCTCGTGGCCCTTCCCATGCACTACCCATGAAAGGACCCAGCTGACTTCACACCACAGATTCGCCTTGTCTGCTTTTGAACTTGACACACATAGAATTATACACTCCGTTCTCTTGCAACTGTCTTCTTTAACTCAACACTGCTTGGTGAGAATCATCCACATTGTTGCAAATAGTACCCGTTCACTCAATTCCTTCCCTTGCAGTATGGCATCGCATGAATATGCACAATTTATTTATCTATTCTACTCCTGATGGACCTTTGGGCTGTTTCTACTTCTTGATCATTATGAATAGTGCAGCTAGGGCTGTTCCTGTCCATATATTTTGGTGCACAAGTGTACACATTCCTGTTGGATGTATACCCACGAGTGGAATTGCTGCGTCATAAAGGATGTGCTTGCTTAGCTGTGATAGATTCTCCATACAGTTTCCTAAACTGTGCTAATGGACACTTCCCAGCAGTGTCTGAGGGTTCCGATTGCTCCACATCCTTGTCAACACTTGGCATTGTCAGTTTTTAAAATTTTAGCCATTTTGGTGAGTGTGGAGTGGTAGTTCATTGTGTCTTTTACTTGCATTTCTCTGATGAGTAATGATGTTGGGTACCTTTTCCCATGTTTTTTAGCCATTTGGATGTTCTCTCTTGTAAGATGCCTGTTCAGGTTTTTTGCCTATTTTTTTAAAAAAATTGGATAGTCTGACTTTTCTCGTTGATGTGTGGGAGTTCTTTATATATTCTGGATAGGAGCCCTTTGTTGAGTAAATGTGCTGCAAATACCTTCTCCCATCCTAGGGCTTGCCTTTCCACTTTCTTAGTGGAGTCTTTTGATGAACAGAAGTTCTTAGTTTTAATGAAATACAATTTATCAATCTTTTCTTTTATGGTTTATGTCCTATTTAAACACTATTTGCCCCCCCACTGTCATTGAGATATTCTCCCACATTACTTTCTAGAGAATGTTGCTTCACCTGTCATATTTGGGTTTCATTTTGGTGCATGGTGTGAAGTTGGGATCAAGACACGATCTCTCCAGGAATATGCATTTTTAAGAAGCCCCCCCACACACACACACATTTCCAGGCCTCTTTGGAAGTTAAGCCCCTTTGTTACAGGGGGTTCAAGAGAGGAAAGTCTCCTGGGATCGTGGAAAGGAACTTCATCCTTCCTGGGAGAAAGAAATCGGAGCAGGGAGCAGGTTTCCTGGCAGAACTCTGACACGGAGCTCCAGGAAGGGGCGGGGGAGAGGAAGGAGGGAGCTGTGCCCACCTCTGTATCTCCAGCATCGAGATGGTGCCAGGAGACAGGAGGTGGGAGGAAGCCACTTGTGGGATGAATGGGGTAGAGGCTTTCTTGGTTGGTGGGAGGAAGCAGAAGCCATTTATCACCCCCACCCCCTGCCCCGAGGAGGCGCCTGGCCGGCCTAAGGGGCTTTGCTACTCTTCTCTCCACTCAAGGAAACAGGGAAAATTAATACACAAACCCTCCGTCCCGGTCAGAGAGCAGCAGGAGGCCCGTGTGGCTAGAAGGTGGATGCAGGCAGTATCGGTTACATCCTTCTTTTTTCCTTTTTTTGCACATCTGAAACTTCCCCATGTAAATTTGAAATAATAAATATAACCTGACATTAGCACGACACCCATCCCATGGCACTGTGTGTCTCCTTTCTCACTTAATCCAGAGCCGGGCCTCGAGGACATTCTCCTTGCCAGCCCCCGCCCAGCCTCCTCCCTCCAGCAGGCTCTCATTCTTCTCCAGGAAACCAGGGTGCTCCCGGGAGCCTCTCCAGGGGCAGAGAGCTGCCAGGACAGCCTGAGGTTGTCCCTGACCTGCAGCATCTCACCGGATGAGCTCAGAAGCCTAAGGGAGAATGGGCTGAAGGTGCGAGTTCACCCCTGCCAGGCCTGCTGCGTGTGGGGAAAATTCTTGTCTTGGCCTGAGTGTTCCCCTTCTGGCCTGCCTGCATCTTACTGATGGCTACGGACGTGAGGGCGCTGCGCGCAGACCCAAACCCTGCTCCCTCTGCCAGGGCCTGAGGGTGCAGCTGAAGGGAGCTTACCCTTCCCCTCCTGCCACCACACCCTGGACAGTGGAGGGGTGGGAGGTGCAGAGAAGGATAGGGAGCCCATGGTACTGCGTATCACTCCCCCTGAGTCACACATCTCCTCCTTTATGCCACCCCCAGCCCTTTGGGGCCAGATCACCACCCCATGTTACAGATCAGGAAACTGCAGTTCAGAGAGGTGCAGTCACCTACCCAAGGTCACACAGCAACTAAGACAGAGAGGAGATTTGAGCTTCACTGTATCCCCAGTTCTCTCCCCCTCTCTGGGCTGGGGGCTGCCCATCTGTAAAATAAAAAAGGTCCAGGGTGCTGAGAAGGACACCATATCACATCCGTGGTTTTCCTACCAAAAGTCCACAAGCTGAATCAAATCATGAGGAAACGTCAGATAAACCCAAACTGAAGGACTTTCTACAAAGAGTGGGTCTGGGCTCTTTAAACATGCCAGTGCATGAAGACAAAGAAGAGCTGTGGAATGTCCCAGAATAAAGGAGAGGAGAGAGACTTGAGCAGCGGATGGTGTCTGGCCTGGACCCTGCAGCGCGGTGGGAAGGAGACCGCTGAGACAGCTGCTGAGGTTGAACACGGACGTTGTGTTCCACCGTGTCTATCCACGGGGAACGCATGAACCGGACATTTGTTTCTCCAAGAGGCGTCCTGTGGTAAAAGAAAGGTGCTGGAGGATTTAGGGGTGACGGATCAAAACGTCTGCAAGTCATTTGCAAGTGGTCCAGCAAAATAAGATTAATAATAGTAATAAAATGTGTACACGTAGAGAGAGAGGAATAAAGCGATGGTACAAATCACAGCCGTAGGTAACCCCCTCCAGGACGCGTAGGCGCTCGGGAAGGACCCGCAGCTTTTCAACAAGTCTGTGTAAGTCCGCGGCCTGGCACCAGGGGGCGCTGTCCTCCCGCTGTCCGGAGGGCCGGCGGGGTCTTCGCCAGGCGTCCAGCGCGAGCCCATCGGAGCCCCAGGGGGGCAGGAATAGAGGACCTGGGGGCTCCGTTCCCACGCGGGGCTGATGGGGGAAGGGGCTAGCCCCGCTAATCCCGTGGAGGCGCTGGACCCCCGCTGCCCCCAGCCGTCTGCAGAGCTGTAGGTGGAGTCCTCGTCTGGCACAGCTCAGCCCCACCCCCCAGAGCCCGCGGCAGACGCCCCAGGCGCCGTGGATGACCTCTGGTAGAGACGCTGGGGAATTTTTTTCTTTTTCTTGCCTATGATGTCAGCGTTTTAGAAGCGCCCAGAAAATGGGGTCAGAGCGATGCACACATGTTGTTGAAGTAACGACAGCAGTTACTGAACCCAACAGCCCTGTGAGACCCTACTGCCGTGGAAACCGGTCTCTGAGAGGCGAGAGACCTGCCCGAGATCACGCCAGCGGCCGGTCAGGCTGAGTCCAGGTCAGCTGACTCTTGTCGCTACAGGAGGGCATCAAGCACCCACTGTGCACAGAGAGCTGAATGCTCCTGGAACTATTGCTCCATGGGCGGGGACAACCCCGCCCAGGGTATTCCCAACCTATAACCTAGGGAGAGGTGGCATTGGGGCCCTGAGCTTCACCTTTGCTGCACTATCTGTGGTCCCCAAAAGATGGCCCTGTCTCAGGCCCCAGGCAGAGCCCTCACCCTCCACCCCATTCATTGCTCTCCCTCTGCCATCTTCCATTCACCCCACTGCCCCTCGACCCCCTGGCCCACTCACACAGGCCCTCGCCTCTCCCAGCTCCTGGCAGAGAAGGCAGCCTCGGTGTCCACAGCAGCCCCAAGAGATCTGACCCTCTCAATAGCCAGGGGCCTACCAAGTCCCTCTGGCCGTGGGCCCAGACCCTGGACGGTCCATCAGCTCTTGCTGCCCCGGGGGAAGGGGGAGAGACTGCTGGGCTGTGCTCTGGCCCCTGCCCGGGAGGGACAGGGGTCAGGAAGGGGAGAGTGGGAGGGGGAAGCCCGAGGACCAGGAGGGGGGCTTTTGGGTGGGGTTTCCCGCAGGTTCGAGGCAGAGCGAGGTGTCCACAGGGTGATGAGCTGTGCAACCAGAGGCCCATGGCCCAGGCTTAGTGGCATCAAGATAAAGAGAGAGTGGCCTGAAAACCGTCCCATTTCTCAACCTCTCTATTTTCAGGTTGGTTTGGTTTTCCCTGCAAAACCTGGTAAATTTCACTTTCAAAAAGCCCCACCTGGTTTCGGCTCATAGAGGGACCAGAAGCCAGGTGGCACCTGCAGGAGGACAGTCTAGAGCTGGGGGTCTCCGGGGAGAGTCAGATCAAAAGCAAAATACCCTAAAGGGCCGGAGCTGGGAGGCGTGCCCCACCCCACCCCGGGGATCCGCCTCTCTGTTACTCAAGGCGAGGTGCCTGGGCTAGCAGCATCGGCACCACTTGGGAACACGCTCAAAATGCAGAATCCCAGGCCCCACACTAGACCTACTGTCTATCTCACTTTACAGACAGGGAAACTGAGGCACAGAGAGGTTAAGAAACTTGCCTAAAGTCACAAGCTAGGCAGGGTTACAGACTGGATTGGCCTGAGCCATCTCGCGCAGGCTCTCACCCACCAGGCTTTGCATGGTTAGTCCTGTCTGTTTAAACACCAGTTCTACCCTCACCCCCACCAGCTCTTCCTCACCCCTCCCACCCACCCCCGCCGTCTAGACTTGACAGCGGCCACCGAGGGGTCTCCTCACATCCACTGCATCCCTCATGTCCCACTCTGTGCAGATGCCAGAGGGAGCTTTTCAAAACACAGATCTGGTCTCCTCCCCCCACCTGCTGAGGACACTCAGATGGCTTCCGACTAAACTGTGAGTAAAGCCCAGTCCTCACAGTAGCCCGAGAGACCCTGCCCGGCTGGCCCTGGACCATCTGGCCTGTGCATCCTCACCCACCAGCCTTCTTTCCATTCCCACTTGCACCCCATTCCCCACTTGCGCGCGCTCCCTCCCTCCCTCCAGCAGCCTTGAGCACGCTCTTCCCCCGACCACCCCATTCCCCACCCCAACTCATCCTTCGGACCTCACTCATGTGTGCCACTTCCCAGGGACCCCTCGCGGGTCACCCCCATCCAGGTCAGGTCTGAGCAGGCTAAAATGAAGGTGTGGGCAGGGCTGCGTCCTTGCTGGAGGCTCTAGGGCAGAACTCATTTCCCTGCGGGTGAGACTGAGGTCCCATCTCCTTGCTGACCGTCGGCTAAGGTTGTTGCCAGCTTCCAGAGGCTGCTGCCCTCCTTGGCTCGCGTTGCCGGGCTCACGGCCCCCTTCCTCCCTCTGCAAAGCCCACAACAGTGGGTGGAGGTTGTCTCCCGTCACGTCTCCCTCTTCTTTTGTATCATCTCTCTCTAACGCCGCCAGGAAAGTTCTCTGCACATAAGGACTAGTAAGGACAGTCGGCGCACCTGGATGGTCCAGGCTGCTCTCCCTATCTAAAGGCCCCTGAGCCCTTAATCACACCTACAAAGTCCCCTTTTCCATGGGAGGTGACGTATTCACAGGTACCAGGGACTAGGATGTGGACATTTTAAGGGACCATTGTTCTGCTGACCACAGCTCTACTTGTAAGTAACCACTAGGCTATTCTGCCCTCCGGCTGCGCTTCATCATCTCCTAGCCCTGGAGATGGACATTGGAATCCTGCTCTCCACCCCAAGCACTCACCTGAGCTCCAGACCGAGAGACCACCTGAAATGGAAGTCATCCTCCACCCGGCCGACTTTAGATGCACCCACAGGCACACAGTCCATCCCTGGCTGCGGGCTGCATCCCTCACGGCTGCCACGCCCATGGGCAGGAGCCAGGTGGAGCTTCCCACCTCTGGACTCCAGGGAGCTGAGGGGGAGTGCGCATAGCTCTGTGCAGCCCGGCTGTGTGGCTGGAGATGAAACCCAAAGACAGTGGACGTAGAAAGAGCCATGGAGGATGCAGCCAGGAGCCCCGGCTGGAGGGAGCCCCGGGAACAGCGAGCACCTTCTCTAAGATGATGTTTACAAGAACAGTAGCCATCCTCACAGAGTACCTCCCACGTGGGGTGGAAGAAGGAGGTGAGAAGGGGTCTGTGCTCAGCAGAAGAGTCCCCTCCAAAGATGTCCACGTCCTAATGCCCAGAACCTATGACTACGTCACTTTACGTGGCAAAGGTGGCATTAAGACTGCTCATCAGAACCTTGAGAGGCGAAGTGATCCTGGATGATGCAGATGGTCCCAGTGTCATCACAAGGGGCCTTAAAAGTGCAAGAGAGAAAGAGAAGAGTCCAACTCAGAGAGAGAGATGCGACCATGATGGAAGCAGGATCAGAGAGATGCTACACAGCTGGCGTGAACATGGAGGAAGGGGCCACGAGCCAAGGAATGCAGGAGGCATCTAGAAGCTGGAAAGGCAAGGGAATGGGTTTTCCCCTGAGCCTCCAGTGGAGCACAGCCCTGCCCTCGCCTTGATCCCAGCCCAGTGACAACCACTGTGGACTTAGGGACTAGCGAACTGAAAGATAATAATTTGTGTTGTTTTAGGCCACTAAGGTGAGTAATGACAGCCACTATAGGAAACTAAAACAGGGTCCCAGCTGAGAAGACAAAGAATAAACCTGAGTCCCCTCCACCACGCGCTCCCTGAAGGCCCAGCACGAACCAGGCACTGGGCCAGAGGCTGGGGACGACAGAGACGCCGATGCTAGACAGCTGAGCCTCGTGAAGACAGCTCCCAGAGCAGGCGGACAGAGACACTAAATAACAATCTGTGGAAGGAAGGGGAACCTCGCAGGCGAGATCACAGAAATACATGAGTCGATAATGCAAAGCAGTGTAACAAAAGCAGAAAATGAGAAGGAGCTTGGATTCATGATGGCTTCTCGGAGGAGGAGCACTTCTGTTGATCCTTGAAGGATGGCTAGGATCTCGACAGAAGGAAGTGAGGGGAGGGCATCCCAGGACAGAGCAGAGGTCCAGAGGCAGGAATTCAGGGGTTTGATGGGCTGGACAGCGGGAGATGAGGCCCAGGACTCACGGCCAGCCAGGCTGCACTTACTTGCCATTTCCCACACCGTGCTCCAGCAACTGCTGGTTCAGCAGGATGCCAACAGGTGCCAAACAAAACAAGACACAAGCAAAGAACCACAGGATTCCATTTGAGAGGTTTTCGTTTTAAGTTCTAGGGCCCCTCAGAGCCTTCAAGGTGCTTACTCCCTCACTGATTCTCCAAAGAAAGTCGGGGAACAGAGAGACAAGATATTTCTTAAATGCAGTTGGCCATGGAACCGTTTCCTCATGGAACTACTATTCCACGGGAATGACTTTGGAAAATGTTGCCTTTGGCAATGGGGAGCCACTAAAGGTTGTAGAGCAACTAATATGAGAGGAGATGGATGGGATGGAGGCGAGTACGTCAATATTATCGAGGTCTGGCCTCGAGTGCAAGTTCTGCAGCTGCTCACTCCTCATTCCCACAGACGCCCCTCCTGCCCTGCAGAAGGCCCAGGCTGGCTGCAGGGGCCAGCTGTTCAGATTCCAGTCTTCCTGAAAGCTCTGGGGCTGCAGCAGGT
Organism: Equus quagga; assembly: GCF_021613505.1. NCBI lineage: Eukaryota > Metazoa > Chordata > Mammalia > Perissodactyla > Equidae > Equus > Equus quagga. The sequence continues at coordinate 39,681,667 of NC_060271.1, forward strand.
GTCCGAGCTGCACATTCAGCTCACTTCAGACGTGGTAAAGTCCCGTCCCTGCCCCCAGAGTAACACAGCCCAGCAGCCACAGCCACCAAGGGACCCCTGCGGCTGCTGGGGAAAATTGGATGGTATTAAGAATAAGGAGACCCCCAGGTACTCGGGCCTTCTGTCTCCTCTTGGAGGTGCCTTGGACTCCTCCAGAGCATCAGCCCACTTGCTGGAAGGGGCCGGGTGTTTCCTTGACATCTCCATCCTCCCGGCCCACACGTCGGGGAGGCAGGGGCCCAGCCCCCGGACTGTTTGGACAGAGAACTCGTGGCGCCCTCTCCTGACTCGGTAGCAGAGGGAGCACGCGTCCCGGGTGGGAAGTGATGGTTCACCTTGGGACTCTCCTGGTCCTGGAGGATTGGAACCGGTGCAGGAGACTGTGCACCCCCCGAGCGCAGGAACCGCGTCTGCAGGCCACAGGCGATGGAATGAAGAGGTAGACGATGCCTCCCGTAGTTCTCAGGCCCCTGGGGGCCCAGAGACCCTGCGTGACACCTGCTGAAGGAGCTTCAAGAGCAAGCGCCAGGCGGCCCCAACCCCTCGCTGACGTGCTGTTTGAATGGACATTGGTGAGGACTTGGCACCAGCCATGGGGCAGTGTCCGTTGTCACAAACTCTGCAGCCTGGCCGCCTCTTCTGCCCTCTCTGTAAGGCCCCTGCACCAACCCAGGTTTGGGTGACGACGGGCCCCTGTGGGCTCCCGCAGGCCTGGGACAGTTCCCCACGCAGTCCTGGTCATGCTCTCTTCCATGTCCCTTTTCCCATCTGCCACCTTGAGCACAAGGAATGTAACTGGTTCACCTTCATCCTGCATCCACAGTGCCTCGCATACAACAGGCACTTAATAATGGCTTACCTTTACACGGCACTCGCCATGTACCAGCTGTTCTCAGCACTTTTCACACATTATCCCTTATAATCCTTCCAACAGCCCCACCAGGCAGCAACTATTAGTATCCCTATTCTATGGATGGGGAAACTGAGGCACAGAGAAGTGACTTAACTTGCCCAAGAGCACGAGGGTGTACACCTGGCAGGCTGGCCGAAAAGCCCTTGCGCTCGCTTACCCATGATGCTGCAGTGTCTCCCACAAAAGACTCCACAAAGGCAGTGGGCCAGAGTCGGCAGGAGGAAGCGTGTGGTGGGTGGAGGGACAGCCCCCGAGATGTCCACCTCCTGACCCCTGGAACTTGTGAAGATGTCACCTTACATGGCAAAAGGGACTCTGCCAATGTGACTAAGTTTAGGATCTTGAGATGGGGAGATTATCCCGGATTATCCATGTGGACCCCGATTTGGTCACAGGGGCCCTTAGTAGAGGGAGGTAGGAGGGGCAGAGTCAGAGAGGAGATGTGACAACAGAAGCATAGGTCAGAGTGACTTGGGGCCATGAGCCAAAGAATGCAGGCAGCCTCTAGAAGCTGGAAAAGTCCAGGGAACATTTCCCCAGAACGTCCAGAGGAACGCAGCCCAGCTGACTGGTTGTAGATTTCTGACCTCCAGAGCTACAAGATCATAAATTTGTGCTGTGTCAAGCCACCAAATTAGTGATAATCTGTTACGGTAGCAAGAGAGAACTAATATAAAATGTAACCAGGAGGAATGGAAGAGCCTACCTTTGGGTTGGAATGAATCAACAAGATAATGTTCTGACTAAAAAAACATGGGGCTTGGGCCACATCAAATGAAGTAAGGTGGCTCCAGCGAGGGAGGTGTTGATGCTCCTTGGCCAGAAAGCACCAGAAATTCTGCAGTCACTTCTGGTACCAGAGACCCACATCCGGGGCCCAAGCCCAGTAGAGAGATCTAGACTCCAACACGCAACCCCCACTGACACTTGAACTTGGGCAAAACAGAATGCATGCTTTTCTCCCAAACATCTATCTGCCCGTGCCCAGTTTTCCCATCTCTGTAAATGACCCCACCGTTCAATCAGATGCAGAGCCCCCAAATCTGGACAGGATCCCCGATTCCCGTCTTGCCCTCTGCACTCACACCCAGTCCATCCGCAGGTCCTGTTGATTCTAGCTCCAAAGTACATTCCTGTCTCCACGTGCCCCTGTCTGGACCCCGTCAATAGCCTGGCCTCCTGCTCCCATCCTGCCTGCTCCCGCCACCCCCCAGCAGACAGAAGGACCTTTAAAACGGATCAGGTGATGTCGCTCCCATGCCCAAACCCTCTGGCCGCAGTCCACAAAGGTCCATGCCATCCCCTACTTCCCCGCCTCCCTCTCGTACCCCTCCCGCCTTGCCCTCTCCCCCTGGCCACACGGGCCTCCTTCCTGTTTCTCCAGCTCCTCAGGGCCCCAGCTGCTCTCCTGCTAACCTCCCCTTCGTTCCTCTGTATGTGGCCACCTCCCAGAGAACAGGCTGTCCCGTTTTCCCACCTAGGAAGTCGCCTGTCCCTCTCACACCAGCTAGGTACAATCCTCTCCACTGTAAGAGTCAACATGGCAGGTGTCAGTTCCCTGAGGCTGGCAATGAAGGTAGCTGCAGCATCCAGAACGCTCCCTGGCACACAGGAGGTGCCTGGTAAATGTTTGTGGAATGAATGAATTGGTAAGAACAGGCTTCGAGCCCTTGCCACAAGACAAATATACGTTGGAGGCCCTGGGTGGTGTGAGTGGCCGGGAGACTCCAGGGAGACCCAGGTGGCAATCTTTACATCACCGGGAGGTGTTTCTGAGGAGGTTGGAGGTGCCCCAGTCCCAGAACCAGGACCGATGGGTAGAAGCTTCCAGGAGAGAGATTGCAGTGCATCACAAGGACTTCTAAACATCAGAGCTAACCCAGGGAGGCATGAGCTGCCTCGGGAGGTGGTGAGCACCCTGTCCCCAGAGGCTTACAAGCAGAGGCTGAGTGATTACCTGGAATGAAAACCCCTGGAGTGGTGCCTGGCACAGAGCAGCTGCTCCTTTGAGACGTTCTGAATGAATGAATGCACGAGTTAATGAATGAATACTTGGATGAATGTCCCTGAAGACTTAGGCACTCAGTGAGTAACTGGACTGAGTGGGTACAAAAAGTCCCTCCCCACTGCTGAGGCCACTGAGAACGCCCAGTGGTTTTTGACCATAGGCAGCAAAGATTCCAGAATGAGGTCTTCCTACTCCACACCAACAGCCCCTGGAGGGGCGGGGAGGAGGGAAGCTGATGAACTGGTGTTGCCCAGAACTGCCTTTTTTTTTTACACTCTGTCCATCGGGCCTGGGGCTCTGGTCCTGCTCTATTCCTGACCAGTCCTGGGACTGTGGGCAGGACCCACCCCCGCCTCTGAGTCTCCACACCCTCATCTGGAAAATGGGGACCAGGATCCCAGTCACACACCCCAGGGTCAATGCATGAGCCGGATGAGGCCACGCTGGCCCAGGCTGGGCTGAACTAACCATGTGTACCAAGGACCCCCAGCCACCCGGGGCTCCCCGAGCCCAGACACAGGCATCCCTCGGCTCCGTTTGCCTCCTGACGATGTTCCTGAGGTGAAGTGGGGCGTTGGGGAAGGTGCCTATGAGCCTAAGGATGAATCACAATCAAGTCAAGAAACAAGCCTAGGTCAGATATGAGTGGGAGCAGAGGCAGAAACTTACAGTAAATGCTACCTTCTTCCAGCACTGACTGCTCTCAAACTGAGTAATGCCCCCCCACCCCACCGCACTCTCCTGGCCGCCTGCGAGGAAGGGGAGGCCTTGATGAAGACCAGCCAGCACCTCCCGCCCCCTTCGCATCCAGGGCCCCTCTCTCCAGGTCCCCTCGTCCTGGTGCATAGGGTGGAATTCTGCCTCCGTGCGGGATTGGAACAATCCTGGATAAGCCCCGTTTTCCAAGAAACCGGAAAGTCCTTCCTGTCCTTCTGCCAGTGCCCAAATTCCACCATTAGCACTGCACTCTGTGGGGTCACTAGCTCGGGGGAAGAGGACACATAGGGCTTATTTGTCACCCCAGCAAAGATTCATCCGTGGGAACCTGCCAGCAGGAGCCATAACTCAGAGCAGAAGTCTACATCTGGCTGGAGGAACACAGAGCTGGAAGGGCGGGGGGAGGGTAGAAGTGGAAGGGAGGCTTGGAGCCCTCGCCCTGGCCTGGAAGATGGTGACTGGGAGGACTCAGTCTGCAGAGCTCGGGGCAAAGGCCTTGGGCCTCCCTGTCCCGCCACCTCCCCCCAGGGGGCCTAGATGAAAAGATGGAGGATGGAGGGAGTAACCCTTCTCTCAAAGTAATCCTGGGTCACATTATAAAATCCACTCTTGCATCAGAGGCCAGATCCCTTTCTCAGGAGATAAGACACAGCAAGAAAGCATTCTTGCCTCAGGGCGCCAACCACAAAATGATGGTGTCTCCTAAACTCACACGGTGATGAAGAAAGGATTTCAAATTGAAGGCCTGGTTTCGGATGTGTTTGTTTGCTTGTTTTTAATAATGAACTTTCCAGATCTTTACTGGGATAGCAGAAGTGGAAGAAGGCTCATGGGGTAAAAGGGGGGACCGAGCTGGCAGGCAGACTCCTGCCAAGAAACGACCCGGTGCCTGAGCCCACATGACGCTCAGCCTCTCTGGTAGGCGGGAGATGCAAATTAAGACAACAAGGCTATGGCCCTTTTCACGGGTCACAGTGACAAAAATAAAAACTCCGATAAGATCAGAAGTCGGTTAGGATGTGGGGAAGTTGCTACTCTCATGCATTGCGGGTGGGAGGGTAAATGTCCAGCCATGCTGGAAGGCAAGCTGGCAGCGTGTTTTAATTTGAATGCATTTCCCCCCTGCACCTTGATATTCTCTTCTCAGCTTCTTCTCTGGGAAAGCAGCACACACATCCCCCAAAGTATCCATACAGAGCTGCACATTTCGACAGCAAACAAACAACAGAAGGAAACTGATCACCCATTCATCAGAGACATAAAGAAATAAACCCTGGAAACTCCCATCTGGGGAAACATTATATAGCATTCGTAAAGGTAAGTGAGGGATCTGCAAGCATCAACACGGGAAGTTCTCCAAGACATAGTGCAGACATTGCAAAAGCCATCGGAGACTGTACGTGCCATATAGGTTAGTATGGTACAGTATGTGGAAAACCCTAGCTATTTCTACAAAATCAGTATAAATGTGGACGTGCATTTATAAAGGCCTGCAAAGGAAACACCAAAGCAATAAGGGCAGCTACATCTTCAAAGGAATCAGGATGAGGAGGTGTCCAAAGATTTAGCTTTGTCTGCAGGATTTCGATTTTTTGCATTGAGGATATGTTCCATGTGTAATTAAGTACATATTGCTTTTTCATTTGAAGAGGGGCTGCACTCGACAGAAAGGAAGTACGTGCGCTCCAGCTGCTGCACACTGGCCCCTCTCACATGCCTGCCTTCCCTTGGTCTCCCCAAGACCTTGGTACCCTGCCCAAACTCTCATCCTCTCCCGGGTCATCAGCAGAGGGCTTGGAGGGCTGGGGGGAGGGGGTCCCTAGCCAGGGTCATGTAACACTGTCAGCTGCCTCCACGGCCCTGTGTGTGTGTGTGTGGGGGGGGGGTCTCACATCATCCCATTGAAGATGGAAGGGGACATCAGCTTGTACCCACCCACCCAGACCCTCCTCCCCTTCCCTAAGGTCGAGATGAATAGGACTGAACTCCACAGTGTGGGTCCCCCTTCCTGTAGGATTAAAGGGGGTGGGCTCTGCCCCTCCCCTAGAAGCCTAACGTCCCTGCCTTTGCCCTCTGTACCGATATTCAGCAGGCACTCACGGGCGCCTACTGTGTTCTACACTGGGTATCATGGTTTCCCCTTTGGACTCTGCGCCCCGTGCTGATACAGCAGACACGTCTGATTCATCTGAGTTCTTCCCATCCCATGCCTAGTTTGGTGCTGGCCACTGGTGAGTGCTCAATTTTCCTGAAGCAGTCCCCAGATTTGGTTCTGGGGCTTTCCACAACAGATGTCAGTCCCTCTACCGAACCTTCTTCCAGAGGCAGACACTCACCGCGTGCTCCAGGGCATGAAACCCGAGTGATGGTTGGCTGGACAGGGACGGGGGAAGCTAACCTGGCTGATCCAGCACCTTCACCCTGCTTCCCCTCCACACCCAACTCTCTCTCCCTCGCTGGATCCTTAGGTGGTCAGGGGCCAGCCTAGGGACCAGGGGCAAGATGCTGGGAGAGACTAACACCAACCTCCTCTGGCCAAGGGAGATGTCCCCTGGCCTGGAAGAGAGGCGAGCATCAGGGAGAATGCACACAGAGGGCAGGCATTCACTAAAGGAGGCCCACCTGGCCTGCCCAGGACGCCCACCTCAAACAGCCGCTCTCCTGCAGGCAGTCCCCTCTGCTCAGTTAACCATGAATGAATGAATAATCCTAGCATTCTGCGAGGGCGGGGCGGGGGCACCCCACTAGCCCATCAGCCAACCTCCCACCTGTGAATACTTGCATATTCGGCTCCCCCTGCTTGCCACCTGCACTCTCTCACTCCAGCCGGGCAGGGAATGAAGCACGGAGCGTCCCTGTTCTCCATGCGCGGGACACTGTCCGGAGCTCAGAGCGGCCGTGGGAAGGAGCGGGCTCTGGGCAGTGGGCTCCTGTCACCCCCTTACCTGCGGGAGGGCTTGGAGCACCCCCAGGAGCAGCAGTCCCAGCGCGGCGCGGAGGGAGCGCATCCCGGCCGGCCCGGCGCGGAGGGGTGGGTTCGCAGCTGGCGCCCACCTATGCGGCCTGGGAAGCGCGCTGCGCCCACGTGCGGTGCCCGCCTGGCCCAGGGCCGCGCGTGGGTAGACCTCAGGCGCCGGCAGACCTCCCTCGGCGCACCTCGTGGCACCAACCGCACGCTGCGAAGTCACTTCAAAAGTGGCCGCTCCGAGGGTTCAGCCTGATTTTTCCCTTCCCCCACCCCCCCAGGCGCGCTGAGTACCCAGAACTGTTTCCAGGACCGCGGGTACTAGCAGCCAAGAAAACAAGAGGGGACAAACACGTGCGGCGATGACTCAGGACAAGCCACACTCCCCTTTTGCTGTTTGAATGGCCCGCCCCGGATTTAACAGAAGGGGTCGTCCCCAGCTCCAAGGAGTTGCCGCCCCGCCCAGCCGGGCTGAGGAGCGGGAAGGCAGCTCGAGCTGCTAGTGTGAGACTGGCAGGCTCCAGCGGGTCCCAACGGCCCTACGCCACCCCCACCCCAGGGAAGGGAGAGACCTGAGTAGGCTCCTGCTCCTGACCCTGTGATCAACCCACATGGTCTCTCCTGCCCTGGAGACTCTTGGGAAGGGACAGCTGGAGTCAGGAGGCTGCAGAGAAAGCCACCAACCACTAACTCCCATTCATAAATATTTGCTGTAAAATGAATCAGTAGACGGAAGATAGATGGATGGCTGGGTGGACGGATGGAAGGGTGGGTGGGAGGGGGAGCGGACAGATGAAGGGATGGATAGGCTGGTGAATGGGGGGTAGATGACAGATGGGCGGCTGGATGGCTATGCAGGTGGATGCGTGGACAGGTGGGTGGACAGGTGGATGGACTGACTATTCCAAGGACTGATGAACAGAAGAATAGAACATTTTGTCATCAATCTACAGATATTTCCCTGCCCCCTGAGAGTTTTCTGCCTAGAGGAGGAGCCTAGCACTCTTACCTAAAAGAAGGAAACTATATAAGACCCGTTTGAGTGAAGTTCTCTTCGGTAGGAGGAGGATTTCTCCTTCCAGTGCTTCTCCATCCATGGGTTCTCTGCTCCTTTCATTCTGCATTCCATATGTATCTACTGAGCAGCCACCGCGTAGGCTGCAGGTCAAGGGTTCATTTGCTGTCTTCTATTTGTATTTTTCAGATGTGGAAACTGAGAAACAGGCAGCCAGTCCCAGACGCTTTGGTGAAAGATGGCCAGTCGTTTTATCTGAGCCCAGAATAGCCCAACGAGCCTCAGGATTCTGCAGGTCGGTCTATCCCAGAAGGTGTAAGGCCCCATCTTCCAGGAATACCTCCATCTCCCAGGCCCACCAGCAAGAGTCTCCCTTCAGGATCTTCCCAACAAAGTCTCCATAACTGACCACCGCCCACCCAACCCTCCTTGATTTCCTGGATTCAACTTGGAAAAAGCGCCCATGTGGTTCAGCCTCCCTGGACACCCACTTCGGGGCTCTCCCCTGGGTTCCCAGACCCTGTGTCCTGGGATGTTTCCGCTGGGACTATGTTAAACAATTAAGTTATTATGGACGTGACCCCCTGTGATGTTCACAGAACCAGACAGGCGCAGGAGCCATCCGGGATGCCTGCTTCCCAGTCTAGAGCTTTCTATGAGAGAATTGCTGTTGCTCTGAATGCATAAATGCTTACTAAACACACACGCACAACCAAACAACATCAAAACAGCTGACAGAAGGGGAAATACAAATTTACATTAACTATAAGTTTTAAAAGTTCCACCTTTCTAGGGGCCAGCCTAGTGGCATAGTGGTTAAGTTCGTGTGCTCCACTTTGGCGGCCCAGGGTTCACAGGCTGGGATCCCAGGCGTGGACCTACACACTGCTGGTCAAGCTATGCTGTGGTGGTGTCCCACGTACTAAATAGAGGAAGATTAACACAGACGTTAGCTCAGCGACAGTCTTCCTCACCAAAAAAAAAGTTCCACCTTTCTAGCAATTGAAGAGATGCAAATTAAAGCAAGCTTTGATACCTTTTTAGACTCCTTAAGTCATCAGGGGTTTTTTTTTTCTTTATAAAAACAATTTTGGTAAAATCCAGCTCAAAATTTGTGGTGAAACTGGAATACGCACTCACACTCTACTGGTAAATGTTACAACCTTTTTTTCAGAAAGCGATATGGCAATTCTTAGCAAAAGTCCCCCAGCAAAAAATGTTTACAACTTGTGGCTCAGTAATTTCACCCTAGTAAAGAATAACTAAGGAAATAGTTCAAATGAAAAAAGAAAAGTATAAATACAGTAATGTTTCCTAAACATTATTTCAAAACTTTGGAAATACCCTAAGAATCACAACAACAGGGACTGGTTAAGTAAATTGTGGTACATCCATTAATGGAATACTACACATCCATCAAAAATGATCGTTACAGTGATGCTGTGAAAACCTGTCTCTCCCTCCCATCCTTACCCTCTGTGGGCTTCTCAAGGGACCCTCCACCAAGCCGCCTCTGCGTAGAAGCCGTGCAGAGGTGGGTGGGGGTGGGGTGGGGGAGGTTCTCATCTCCTGAAAAATGATATTATTTGCTTAACAGTAATAATAGCTGCCTTTGAGTGTTTACTTCGTGCTAAGAGTTTTCACACGTTGGTTCCTTGAATCCTCAGGGAAACCCCATGAAGAAGATTCTAGTTTTGTGCCCACGCTGCAGGCGAGGAACTGAGGCACAGAACAGTGAATCAGAACCAGCCAGGCTTCGGGTTCGCCAGAGCCGGTGGTGCTCAAGGCCCTTCCCAGCCCGGCTAGGTCCCGGTCCTGGTGGCTGGCTGCACTTTGGGCCCCTCCCCGTTTCCCACGCGCCCGCCACCCACGTGCCGCCATCTCCCCTCCGTGTGTTTGCCGGTGGTGGTCGTCCACTTGGAAGTCTCCCCGGACTCCTCCTGCTTATCTTCGTAACCTGCTCCAATGGCACCTCCTCTTTGTCCCTTTCCTGGCACTGTCCCCTCCCCCCAGCCATCTTCCCAGTCAGAGAGGCCGTTTCTGTCGGTTTTTGGCACCTCAATTCTAGAACTGGTCTCACCGCGTCATGCCTGTAATGACTGGCTCGCGTATCCATGTGCCCAGGAGGCTGGGGCTCCCGGGCAACCGGGACGCCCGGGGCCTGAGCCGGTGCCCCGCGGCCGAGAGGGGGCGCTGTCTGCGCCGGGCAGGGAGCCGCACCCCGGGGAGCCGGGCTGCTGCTGCAGCAATTGCCGCAGCCCGGGAGCGGGGCAGCTCGGCGACTCTGCAGAGCAGGCGTGGACGCAGCCGCTCGGCTCTCTGCAGCCTTCGGGCGCCTCGTGAAGCCCCTGAACGCGTGTGAAAGTGCTTTGAAGAGCCGGAGGGGAAGTCCCGGGGCCCCCGCGAGGCCCGGCAGCGAGCCCTGTTGTGGGATCGCGGGGGGCCCGAGCGAGCTGCGGCGGCCAGGCCCCCGGCTTGCAGGAGGGAGGCGGCCGGGCGCGCGTGCCGCCCGCTCCGCTCGGCTAGGCGAGGGGGCGGGAGGCGGCGGCAAGAAGCCCTCGGGAGGGAACTGGGAACCTGTGTCACCAAAGGGATGCTGAGCAAGACGCAGCGTTCCGACTTGGTTGAGGAAATTCAGGGACTTCCCCAACAGCTGGGAACCTCAGCCCCAAGTGGCCCCAAAATACCCTCGGCGAATAAAGGGATTCTTTCTGCCCCAGGCAGCGGCAGGCAGGTAGGAGGCTGGAAACTGGAGGGGGAAGGCCGCTCTGAGCCTGTCTCCTCAGATTGGCAAAGGTGCTTTTCTGAGCATCTTTCTCGAGAGCCTGCTGAAGGCAGGACTCTTCGTTTGGGGGCCTCTCTGGCTGGACCTCCACGTAGGGCTGCCTCCAGCTCAAGCCGCAGAGCTCTCCCCATCTCGAGGCCCAGGATAGGAGCTGGATCCTGGCAGCTTGGCCCCTCCCAGGGTGGTGAGAAGCCACCACTGAGGGCTGGGGGCAGGGATTTCACTCCTCAGAGTTTCAAAGGTACAAATACTAGGTGAACCCCAGCAACGCACCCACAAGTGGGATACCCGGGCATTGAATCCTGGCAACAAGATTTCAAGTCAGTATTGCTATCCCCACTTCATAGATGAACACACTGAGGCTCAGAGTAGTTAAGTGTCTTGCCTGAGGTCACGCAGCTTGAGAGTGGCAGGGCTGGGGTTTGGCTCCAAACCTGTCTGACTTTCAAGCCTCAGCTGCCTTCTCTTCTCTCTTTAGGCACCTGTTGCCCTTGCTTTCCCCAGGAGAAAGAGCACTCATGTGGGAATCCTGGTCTGGCCATGAGACTGTAGGCAAGTCATTTCTTTTCTCCAAGTGTATTAGTTATCTGTTGCTGTGTCACTCAAAACTTAGCAGCTTAAAGCAACAGTAAACATTGTATCACTGTTTCTGTGCATCAGCAGTTCAGGAGAAACTGGACAGGTGATTCTGGCTCCGGGTCTCTCATGAGGTTGCACTCAAGATGTCAGCTGGGGCTGCAGTTATCCGAAGACTCGACTGGGGCTGGAGGACCTGTGTCCAAAACGAGCCACTCACATGGCTCTTGGGCAGAAGGCGTCAGTCCCACGGGGCTGCTGGAATGTCCTCATGACATGGCGGCTGGCTTCCTCCAGAGCAAGCGATCCCAGGAGAGCAAGATGGGAGCCATATTATCTTTTATGATCTAGCGTCAGAAGTCACTCTTCATCATTTCCAAGCTAGTCTCTTGGCCACACGGGCTGGCTCTCTCCATTGGGAGGGACTGCACAGTTGAGCAAATGCCAGGAGGCAGGCGGGGATCTTAGGGAGCATGTTTCCTTGTCCTCCAGATGTGGATTTTAACACTGCCACGCAGCCTCCTGAGGGTTGCCATGAGCCCTGAACAAAACCGTGGACCTAGAAAGCTCTTTGGAATGCAAGGGAAGGCATGTAAAGGGCTTGCCTGCCCCCTGCCCCCCTCCCTCTGGGTCCCCAGGCCCCTGTGTGCCCCCAGACCTCTCCACTCAGGACCACAGCTGAACTGCTCATGGCCCGATGTTCCCCTTCCAGGGGACAAGTTGACCAAGGCATTCACCGTTCCAGCCAAGAGATGACTCATGCAGGTGTTTCGGGCACTGTGGCCGGCCGCCAGGTGAGAACCTTGGGGGTCAGAGGTCTTTCCTGGCCCCTCTGGTTTTGCTAGACGGGCGGCCATCTCCGGTGCCTCAGCACAGGCCATCTTCCTGGGCACACAGCTGCCGGAGGAATGCTTCCCCGGACCTCTGGCACCCAGGTCTGGGCTCAGTTTGGCTCCAACTTGATAGGTGGCAGCTCGAGGCGTGGGAAGCTAGGCGGAGGGTCGGGAGCCCAGTTTCGAGCTCAGGTCTGCATCTAGCCGCGTGACTTCCCCTCTCCCAGCCTCTGCACCTTTGTTTGTACAATGAGGGGCTGGGATTCAATGATCTGCTTAAAAGTCCTCTTGTTCTGAGGCTCCAGAGAGAGTGAGGGAGATAGGAAGCCTGGGTCCCATCTGGGCCTGGGGCTTCTGCCGGACACTTCCTGCTCCATCTTCTAAGCTGACATAGACCCTAGAACCAGACATCCTGGGTCAAATCCTGTCTCTGCCACTTAGTAGCTGTGTGGCTTTAAGCAAGTTACTCACCCTCTCTGAGCCTCAATTTCTTCATCCATAACAATGGAGCGATGATATCTACTGTGAAGGGTGATATCGAGGATTAAACAGGTTAGTGTAGCTGCACCATGGGGATGCCCTGCTCTCACAGCCCGAGCCCCAGGAGGCTGTTAATCCTCATGAGCTCCTGGGACTGGTAGCCGGGAGGAGTTCCCGCTGTTCTTTCCAGTGTCTGACATTTCCTTCCACCTTCCAGAGAGATGGAGGAGGAAACTAAGAGCAGAGAGGGGAAGAGACTTGGCCAAGGCCTACAGCATGGTGGGGATGACCCCGTGGGCTGAAACTCCCTGCCACGGAGTCCCCGTCTCCCCGAGACCTTCCTGCTCAGCAGGGCCGTTGTGAATGGGGTGAGTCATTTAGACGCAGGAAACCAAGCCTGGTCCAGTATTAATCACGGAATCCGAGGCATTGGGTGCAAAAAGGAAACAGAAGCAACCGATGGTGGCGATGAGGGTGCCCAGGGGCGTGCCGTGCCGGGAGGTCCCCATCGTGCGGCCCGACAGGAGGGCCTGGGGCAGCCCTTCAGGAAGGAGAGGGTCCCTCCCCACAGCGCCGTTTCTGTCCCCAGGAGCCTCACTCCCTTCCAAGGAGCACTGTCCCCATGCTACAGATGCAAAAATCGAGGCCAGGGTCTGTCAGCTTCTTGGGAGGAAAAGAATGTGCCCAGGGCAGGGATTTTGCACGTCGCATTCAGTGCCCGCACAAGGTAGGCGTCCAGTGAAAATGCAGAATGAGTGACTCACAGTGTTTACAGGGCCCCTGGTACACTAGGCCCGCAAACTGGTGATTTTTTAAAAGCCCATAGGAAAACGGGCGCTCAGGGAAGTTGCACGCCCAAGCCACCCAGTTAGCAAGTTCTGGAGCCACGATTCAAGCCTGAGTTTGTGATTTGAGGGTGAGCCGCTCCCTTCTCAAGGGTGGTGGTTGCCTTTGCTGTCACTTGTGTCCCCAAGTCCTGCTGTCCTGAGGCCGAGGGGCAGCCCACACCCCTGGTCGCCTGGAACCTACTCTCGGCTCTCAGAGCTGTTTGTTGTAAAGGAATGTGCTCCAAGGGATTGGTTTTGTGTTCCTGTCACCCCTCCCTCCCTCCCCATGTGGGCCGGGTCTCGGGCAGTCAGGCCAGGGGAGGCTCCCAAGGACCAGCCCTGGAGGATTTGAGGGGGCCAGAGGCGCTTGTCCTCAGATCATGACTTACAACTCAGAACGTTCAAGAAGCCAGCTTCCAGGCCAGCCCTGGCAGCCTAGTGGTTAAGTTCGATGCACTCCGCTTCAGTGGCCAGGGTTTAGTTCCTGGGCGTGGACCTACTCCACTTGTCTGTCAGTGGCCATGCTGTGGTGGTGGCCCACATACAGAAACAGGAAGATTGGCAACAGATGTTAGCTCAGGGCGAATCTTCTTCAGCAAAAAAAAAAAAAAGAAGAAGAAGCAGCAGCAGCAGCAGCAGCCAGCTTCTCTTTCCTGAAGGCTGAGAACTTAGAGCCCCGAGGAGAGACTGATTGAGTCTCCATCCACCAGGCCCCTCTGCCTGAGATTCCACCGTTACTCACTACAACCCAGAGGGGTTGAGATATTGAAGGCCCCAGTTAAAATGTAAATCATTTCTGAGGGAAACCACTTACTTACTAAATCATTAGCGGGTGTCACCGCCCCACATGGGCTGGTTTCTCAGAAGAGCCTCCATGAGGCACAGGGCCCGAGGGTCTGATGGCCGAGTGCAACGTGGCTGCTCGTTCCCCGTCAAGAGTGTGTCGAGGAAGCTCCTTAGATTCAGACCCGAGCTTCTCGCCTCGGCCAAAAAGGCCCCCAGGTGGGGCTCCTGCCCCCACCACCTTGTCCCCTGCCCCACTCCCCACTGGCCTCCTTTCTGCTCCTGAGGCCACCAAGCTTGTCCCTGCGACAGGGCCTCTGCACAGGCCAGTCCCTCCGCCTGAAACCCTATTTCCCCAGCTCCTCAAATGCTGCCCCTGCGAGGGGACTTTTGGGGTGACGGCTGTGTTCATTGTCCTGGTTGTGGTGATGGATGCACATGTGTGCCCAAACTTATCAGATTGCACACCTTCCGTAGGTGGAGTCTATCACATGTCAATCACTCCTCAGTAAAGCTGCACAAACACAAACTTATCAATGCTGCCCCTTCTCACCCTTCAGGTCTTGGCTTGCATGACACCTCCTCAGAGAGGCCTTCCCTGACCACCATGCAGATGTCGCCACTCTGTCACCTCGTCCTGTTTGTGCTCTTCAAGGGACCCATCAGGCCACCATCTGAAACTATTAATTTGCCAGTAGCCCGACTTTCCCTGTGGGAGGGAACCCACGGGAGCAGGACTGTCCCTCCACTGATGCGAGCAGGGCTGGGCTTCCTGCATGTCTTCTGGACGACTGAGTGACAAGGCCAGGGCCCTGGGAGGCACAGTGCACATCAGCTCTGTCTCCCAGGGATCTCCAGGGGCAGGTGTGGAGGCTGAGAAGGTCAGACCCTGCTCTGAAAGTGAGGCCCCGAGCAGAGCCGCTGCCCTCGTGTCCGCTTCATCATCCATCCTGTCATCACAGGCAGGAGGGGGGCCATGCTCCCGGCCAGGAGGGACCCTGCTCCCAGCAGGTGCTGCCCATAGGTGTGTGGAGTTCATTCAGAAAATCCTTCTGGGGTTTTTCCTCCGGGTCCCTCCAAGCTGCTAGGGGTGGGTCAGCCCTGCCCCCGGACCTTCCCTCCCTCCAAGTAGGAGCCATGAGGCCTTGAGGCCTGGTGGGGCCTGGGGCTCTCCAGGCATGCAATCCTGGAGATCTGGGGAAACTATGGCATGGCCCCAACTTGGGCCTCAGCTAGGTCTGGAGACTCATGGGGTCCCCACTGGAGCTGGGACCGTGCTCCGGGCTAAGAAAAAGCCAACAGTTATCATCCACAACCCCAGCTACTCTTGTTAGCTAGCTTCTGGTTTGCATTAGAAGCTGGCCCAGGGTGTGAGAGCTGAGGGGCATCTGGGGAGCATGAGTCCCCGCCTCACCCCACGAGTCCCCTCCTCAGCCAGTTTATACTGACCCTGAGGCCAAAGTCATGCAGCAAGTTAGTGCGAGGACAGCCCCCCCGCCCCAGGCTTCTGAGCCCCCACCCAGCCCCTTTGCCACCACCCGCTTTATCAGGCTGATTGGCTGCTTCAGATCATCCGCCTTCTCCAGGAGAGCAAAGGCTTCAGCCCAGAGTTTCAGAGCCTGGCAAGGGAGGCGGCAGGGAGCCGGAGGGTCGGCCTGGCTGGGCTGTAGAGACTGTGGAATGTCAGGGGTCGGGGGGCAGTTGGCCCATTTAAATGCTGCATGCACGAATGCACGCACACACACGTCTGTGCCAGCACACTCACACCACCCAGCCCAGCACCTGCCATCCCAAACACCCAGGGCAGCTTATCCACCACTGCCTGGAAACGGCCCTGTTGGCTGGCCAGAGATACCGGGGAAATAAACGCCTGGGCAAGGATAAGAAACGGGGGTGTTGGCTGCCCTGTGCTCCACTCCTGGGAGGCTGGGTGCTGGGGGCTGACACTTGCATTTCAAATGCTCACTAGTTGGCTGCAAGGTCCCAGAAGCAGCAGCCCGTCCTTGTGTTTCCTTGAGGCCTGAAGTCCGGTCACTTGCTGGCATCCCACTCTGGTGCTTGGTAGCAGACAGAGCAGCCACTGCCCTGGCCTGGGGGGACCCTGCACAAGGACCAGGTGCCTCTGTGAGCCATGGCCTTCCAGCTCTGTAGGAGCCACTGAATGGAGCCAAGAAACTGCAGGCACCTACAGGTACCCATGGCCACCACTGTGTTCCCAGCCCTGAAGCCCCTTCCTTTCTGAGCTCCAGGGACCAACCCATGGCCATCCAGGCTGGCATGCCATGTCAAGGAGTGCTGGGTACCCACCGAGACCTGGAACTCCGCCAGGCCTGCTTCCCGTGGGACCTACCCGTACTGCACATCTCATGCCGGAGGAACAAGGATGCTCGGATAAGAGAAACACACCTCCACCTGTTTGAGGAGTGAGCGACAGGAACGGTTATTCATTCATTCATTCAACAAACACTTACTACAGGTGTGTAGGTACCAGGTTCCAGCTAGGTGCTGGGGATCAGTGGACCCAAGAGTCAAAAATCCCTGCCTTTGAAGAGTTTCCATTCTAGTGAGGGGAAGGCAGATGACAAATAAAATAAGCGAGTGAAGTAGAGCATGTGTTAGAAAGGGAGAGGTGCGAGAGAGGAAAACAGGGCAAGAGAAGGGAGGTGGGGTGTGCTGGGTGGAGGGGTACAAATTTAAATAAAATGATCAGGAGAGGCCTCACAGAGAAAGTGACTTTTGAGCAAAACATGAAGAAAGAGGGGGAGTGAGGGAGCCCGGCAGACAGAGAGGGGAGCACAGAACAGCCAGTGCAAAGGCCCTGAGGTGGGAGTAAGTCAGCCTGGACGGCTGGCAGGGCTCAGGTCGGAGGAGGATGGAGGGTCATGCAGGGCCTGTGGTCACTGTAAGGGCTTTGGCTTTTACCCTGAATGAAATGGGGGCCACTTGAGAGCTAAGAGCAGAGGAGAAGCACGACCTGACCCGGGTTTTTCCAGGATCATGCTGGCTGCTGCATTGAAAATAGATGGCTTGGGGGTACGGGGAGAGATGGCAGCAGGGGGACTGGTAGGAAGCTGACTACAGAATTCAGGGGAGAGGTGATGGAGGCTGGGACCAGGAGGGAGCAGTGTGGGAGATGAGAGGGGGCCAGACTCTGGGTGAACTTTGAAGGTAGAACCCACAGGATTTGCTGACAGAGGCGCCTACGATGACTCAAGGGCTTGGGCCTGGGAAATGGAGGGATGGACTTGCCTTCAGCTGGGATGGGAGGATGGGGTGATTAATTAATCTCCCATTGGTGGCCGTTAGGAGGGAGGGCAGGGGCTGCAAAGCACATGGCGAGGGCCACATAGCCAGAGTGTGAGAGAGTGGGTGGGCGTGGTGGTCAGAGAGGGCTTCCCTGAGGAGGCGACATTTAAGCTGAGACCCAGAGGAAGAGCAGACCGGGGGAAAAGGATGAGAACCGGCTGCTGGGAAGCCTTGATGAGGGCAGCTGGGGGGAAGTTCCAGCGGCCCCCAGGGGCCCGAGCATTGCTGAGGGCGAGGAGAGCTCCAGAGGAGGCCCCGCGGTGGGCAGAGCCGTCCGGCTGCTTACTCAGCACCCAGGAGGAAGGAGGCCTGGCCCTCGAGCAGCCCAATCAGACTGAGAAATGGAGATGGGTAATAAATAGCCACAGATGAGTCATCTCAAGCCCAGATTCTGAGCCTGTCTTGCAGCTCCCCCCGGCCTGCATCCCTCCCAGGAGGGGCCCCTGATTTCAGAATGACCAGGTCCGGCTGAGCTCAGCCCCCGGGGCCCCAGCCAGGAGCTCACCCCTGCAAAAGCCCAGGTGGCCAGGCAGCCTCTGCTTAGCAGCTGGTCCTCATCGCTCCCCAGGCCTCAGATAAAAATAAACAGCACGCAGAAAGCCTTTTTCGTGTGATTGGTGCTTCCAATTTTTAAAAAAGAAGAGCCTTGTACTAATAAAATGTAACTGGAGGTATCCAGGGGTTGCTAAAAAGAAAAAAAAGCATGTGGAAAAGTCAGACCAAGGTGGGTTCAAATCTGACCTCTGTCACTGCTGAGCAACTTGGAGCAAGCTGGTTAACCTCTCTGGGCCTCTGTTTCACCCACTTCACAGGGTTGTGCGAAGATTAAAGAAGGTGATAAACCTTAGCACGGTGCTGGGTACACAGGAAGCTGTCAAGCACTCACTGTGGGCTACTACAGGGAAGGGGAGCTATTCCAGACAGGTGGCCGCTGGTCAGGGCCCGGTCGCACGACAGACGAGGCTGCCGTTCTCCCTGTGGGCCCCCAGGTCCCACTTGCCCCTGGAGTCTCAGGACCCCCGCTGGAAGGCCGTTCTGTCTAGTTTCTTCAGGGCCTTAGTCCCCAGGGCTTGGCACAAATGATCTGTGCTGAATTTGTGAATAGAGCCGTCCTGAGCTGACGATAATAGTAATTGCCAAGCAGACAGCGTGGCTGCCACACTTCTGTAGGCTCAGTGGCTAAGGAGACAGGAGCCCAGAGGGATGGAAATGGTTTACTGCTCCAGGCGCCCCGATGGTGACATGCAGGGGCCCTGGCGAACACAGCTGAGTCACAGTTTAGGAGACCCCCAACCTCACAGGGCAACCTGCTCAACCTTTGCCCCAAGAAGACACCATGTCTGTCACCCTGGAAAGGAAGCAGATCTCTGTGGCGGGGGAGAGAGATGGTAAATAGGCCTGTTCTCTGACGCATAGGGAGACAGCACCTCCAGCTCCTAAGGCTGTTTCCTGTGCAAACATCCTTGAGGAGATCGTCCAGGACAAAAGCTGACCTGAGACGTGTGAAACAGGAGGGCGAAGGATCTCCCGACGGTGACTGACAGCGCACAGCCAGCGATGGCTCTCTGAGCCCGAGTTTGCGTTTCTATCACCGCTGTGACAAGATGGCACAGAATGGGGCCTAAAGAACGGGAATTTCTTGTCCCACAGTTCTGGAGGTGGGCAGTCCAGGGTCAAGGTGCCGGCAGGCTGAGCGTCTCCTGAGGTTTAGCTTCTGTTCCCTTGGCGTGCAGGTGGCTGCCTTCGCGCTGCATCCTCACATGGCCTCTCCTCCGGGTGTGTGCCTCTCTGGGGTCCTTTCCTCTTCTCTCAAGGACACCAGTCCTGTTGGATTTGGGCCCACTCTCCTGGCCTCATGTAACCTTATTGCCTCCTCAAAGGGCCTGTGTCTGGCCGCACACCCGGCTGCTCCAGCCGTGCAGGGTAGGTTGCAGAGAGACCAAAAAACACCCAGAGATGGCAGGCGAGAGGTAAGGTTTGCCACCAAACCTGCCACCCCTGCTCCCGGGGGTGTCCAGGAGCGGCCAGTGGGCACAGCTGAGCCCCTGCACCTGCTGCCGTGGACGGGGCGGGGGTTGCTTATGTATGCGGGGAACAAAGGCTACGCGCTTGTCAAGAGGGACTGTCCTGGCGTGGCCAGCATCCCGGGGATCAGTGGCTCACATAGAAGGGCTCCGCGTTCCCTCAGATTGTTACGTGCTTTGAGAGAAACAGTTACGGAACCAGGTGGTTGGCGTCCTGCCCAGAAGGGGCCAGGAGGACACTTGGTTAAGACCGCGCATGTGGCTGGTGCCAGGCAAGTGTGACCTTACAGCCTGTCCCCAAACACAGTCACGTTAGGGTTAGGACTTCGCCGTCCGCATTTGGGGAACACAGCTCAGCTGACAGCAACCCTCGTCTGCGCGAGCTCGTGCATCCTGCCCCGCACCCAGGGACGCACTGTGATAGCCAATTTATAAACGTGAAGTGGAGTTGGGAGGTGAGCTGTCCAACATCACATCAGAAAAAGGAACAAAAGCACAATTTCCTGCTACTCCACTGAATGACACGCTTCTCCGTGCCCCTCCCCCCAGCTCCAAAATAACCTGCAAAGGAAGAGGGAGTCTTGGGGTTTGGGGTCTGAAAAGTCTGGAAGCAGGAAGAGGCTGCTTTCTCCCAGGGATCCTTCTAGACTTCCCATCCTTAAGAGCTCTGAGTACATGAGGGCACGGGGCGCCCTGCCCGGGGTTACTCCACTAGCCATGGCAAAGGAAGTGGGTGGAATGCCAGCCTGGAGCCCCCCCAGGCGTGACAGCTGGAAGAGGGGCAGCACATCTGGGGCCGGCAGGTGTCAGCACCCCGGGGAAAGCTCTGTGATCAGCTGGTGACCCCGAGTCCCCTGACGGGGCCCTAGCTATGACGTGGGGATTCTCTTTGCCCAAACACCTCTCAAATGGCTCACAGAAACTCCCAGCTGTGCTCTTGGGGTCTGTCCACAACCCCAGCCCCCATGCTGACGTCACTTCTCATCCTCACCCCTCCTTCTTCTCTACCTTCCATCTCCCAAATGGCTGGACAGTGGCAGGGCTGACGAGCAGGGCCTTCCTGGGCCTGTCCCCCGAGAGTGGACACCTTGCAGAGGCAGGAGGTGGCCCGGGAGGTGTGGGGTTTGAGCTATAGCGCCAGCACTGCCAAAACCACAAGAGAGATTGAAAAAGTCCTCCCCAGTCAGAATGAGAAGTGAGACAGAGAAATTGAGTGAGAAGATCTCGGTGAAAGAAAAGCCAGGCGTCAGCTTCCATGAAAGAAACGCCACCGTGTGGGTGTGGAATGACTCAGTGCTGGGGCCACAGAGGCCATGACAGGCCTTCCTGCAGCACGTGTGTGTGTGTGAGTGTGCACCCATGTGAGGAAGGGTGAGTGTGAGGATGTGTGCCCACAAGTGTGTGAGGGTGTGTGTGTGAGTGCAAGAGGGGTGACGCTCATGATTCTGTGTGTGCACATGGATGTGTGAGGGTGTGTGAGAGAGACTGTGTTCGTGCAAGTAGGTGAGGGTGAATGGGAGGGGTGTGCACTCGAGGCTGTGTGTGCGTGCACAGGTGTGTACGTGTGCACGTGTGTAAGGGGGTGTGTGGTCAGCACGGCAGCAAGGACCCGCCCCGATGTCACCATGCCCTGGGCAGGAACGCCCCCATCACCCAGGGAGGGAAGAACAGCCCAGGCCAGGGGGCGACTTGCCAGCGGCACCCGGAGTAGGGACCACAGACAGGGCCCAGGCTTTGCTCCTGTTCCCCGCTGAGCTGCCTCCCAAGGAAGATGGGAGTGCAACCCAAAGCTGGCCCCAGGAGGAAAGAAATGCCAGGATGGTTGTCCCTGAGGGTGCATGGTAGAGGTTAGAACTGTGGACTCTGGAGTTCTTGGGGGTCTGAGTTCAAATCCCGGTTTGGTCACAGGCTAGCTGTGTGGCCTTAGGCAAGTCACTCAACCTCTCTCTGCCTCAATTTCTCCACCTGTAAAATGGGGATAATAACCTTACCTCACAGCATGGTTTTGAGGACTCAGAGAGTTAAGAGCTGCAAAGCTCTTAGAACAGCACCTGGCACATAATAAGCGTGACATAAATCATCTTTGTCATTATCATGATGAGTGATATTGACCAGCAAGGAGCTCCCGGATTGAATAAGCCCCGGGGACAGATGAATCCCCAGGATGAAAAAAATCTCAAGATGCATCAGATGCTGGGATGACCAGACACCAAGAGGGGCGAGGCTGAGTCCCAGCTCGGTGGTGACCAGGAGCAGAGGTAGGTGCAGGTGGGGGCCCCGCCCCCAGTCCTGTCTGCCACCCGCCCCCCTGATCCACCTGGGACCTCGTCTCCTCCCTGTGTCATCCGTGAGAGGCAGGTTTGGCTGAGAAGACAACCCGAATTTACAGGCAGTAAAGAAGAGGTCCAGGGGGCTGGCCCCGTGGCTGAGCGGTTAAGTTCACGGGCCCCGCTTTGGCAGCCCGGGGTATCGCCGGTTTGGATCCTGGACGTGGACGTGGCACGGCTCGTCAGGCCACGCTGAGGCGGCATCCCACATAGCACAACCAGAAGGACCCACAACTAAAAAAAATATACGACTATGTACTGGTGGGCTTCGGGGAGGAGAAGAAGAAAAAAAAGATTGTCAACAGATGTTAGCTCAGGTGCCAATCTTTAAGAAACAAAAGAGGTCCAGGCCAGGGCAGCTTTGGGGTTCAGGGTTCATGGGTAGGGGGCCTGGACAGGTTCCCTCCCCGCAGCTCCCTTCCACCTCCTCAAGCCCCACAAAACTCTGGCACAAAGGGTGTATCCATCTGCTCGGGCTGCCATAACAAAATACTACATACTGAGGACAGAACACGACTGTCTCCCAGTCCCAGAGGCCGGTCGTCTGAGGTCAGGGTGGGCTAGGTGAGGCCCTTGCGAGGCCTCTCCTCGGCCTGCAGACAGCTACCTTCTCACTCACTGGTCTTCCCTCTGATGCATGCATGTCTGTCCAAATGTCCCCTTTTTACAAGGACACCAGTCATACTGGATTATAAAGACCTCATTTTAACTTAACGGCCTTTTTTTTTGAGGAAGATTAGCCCTGAGCTAACATCTGCCACCAATCTTCCTCTTTTTTTTTGCTGAGGAGACTGGCCCTGAGCTAACATCCGTGCCCATCTTCCTCTACTTTATACGTGGGGTGCCTACCACAGCATGGCTTGCCAAGTGGTGCCATGTCTGCACCCGGGATCCAAACTGGTGAACCCTGGGCCACCAAAGCAGAACGTGTGCACTTAACTGCTGCACCACCGGGCTGGCCCCTAACGGCCTCTTTAAAGACCTTATCCCCTAATACTGTCACATTCCAAGGTATTTGGGTCAACATATGAATCTTGGGGGGACACACTCAGCCCATAACACTGAGGCTTTTGCTTTCCCACAAAAATGAATTCCTGAAGCTACGAACCAAATGGTGGGCTTGGGCAGGGTGGTGGGCATCACAGCCAGGTGCCCCCAGCTCCAGGCTGCGCGCCCCCATCAGCGAGCATCCTGGGAGCTGTGTTAGTTTCCCACAGCCCCCATACAGCTACCAACACCCGGGAGCTGAAGGCCACTGAGATTTATTCCCTCACAGTTCTAGAAGCTAGAAGTCCGAAGTCAGGGTTTGGGCAGGGTCAGCTCCTTCTAGAAGCTCTGCAGGAGAGCCGCTCCAGGCCTCCCTCCTGCGGGCGGCCCCAGCAGCTCTCTGCACTCCTTGGCTCATAGACGCGTCGCTCCATCTCTGCCTCCGCTGTCACGTCCCCTCCCTGTGTGCCTGTGTGCCTCTCCTTTGCTATGTCTTAGGAGGACACCACGATCGGGTCGAAGGCCCTCCCGAATCCAGGAGGATCTCATCTCAAGATCCTCACCTTCGTTACCTCTGCAAAGACCCTCACTCCAAATAAGGCCACATTCTGATGTTCTGGCGGACGTATCTTTTGGGGCCACCACTGAACTCACTTTTTAAAAATTTTTTTTAAAGATTTTATTTTTTCTCCCAAACCACCCCCCCCCACCCCGGTACATAGTTGTGTATTTTCAGCTGTGGGTCTTTCTAGTTGTGGCACATGGGATGCCACCTCAGCATGGCCTGATGAGCGGTAGCCATGTCTGTGCCCAGGATTCTAACTGGCGAAACCCTGGGCCGCCGAAGCAGAGCGCGTCAACTTAACCACTCAGTCACGGGGCCGGCCCCTGAACTCACTTCTTGAACCCGGAGGCGAGGCTGGCTCTCCCCAAAGCTGGTGGTCACAGAGTCCTTTGAGACCACCGACAAGCTGGGGCCTACAGAGATGAGCAGCAGCTGGGGGACCCCTACCATTCAGAAGGCCCCCCGCCCAGCAAGGCAAGAGCATCCAATGAGCCCACTGGACCCTGGTCAAGAGACACAGGAAGATGCAGGCCGCCAAGGTGGCCCAGAAGGGGATGGCTTCCCGCGGTGATGGTCGGGAGTACACGAGGCCAGGCGAGGGGACCGAGGAAGTTGGGCAGTTGGCCCTGAAGGAGGAGCCGGCGGAGGCTGGCATAGGCCCACGCCCACAGCCCGCCTCCTCCCACGCTGTGTTACACACTGTCCTCCGCCCCAGAGTTCGAACCCAAGGGCTCCTGGGAGGACCAGAGTGTTTCCAGGACTCTGACCCGCCCACCCCAGCCCAGCCAGCCCACTCTCCCAGACGTGCAGGCCTACGGGGCCCCATCCAGCAGGCACACGGGGACAGAGTCCTTCCTCAATCATTTACTGCAGAAACTACCTAGAACTTTTCCTTTCACTCTCTCTCATTCCTTATTGTGTTTCAGAAGGTGAGGTCGCCTTCCCCCAAAAACAGGACCCCCATCTCTCAATACACACACGGGCCTTTGTTTTCAAAGAATAATATCGCATATTTGTTAAGGACTTCTAAATGCCAGTTGCTATGGTGAACATTTCATTACCTGATCATCTCATTTAAGCCTCAAAACACCACCATAAGGTAGATAGCATTATAATCTCCACTTTACACATGAGGAAACCGAGGTTCAGAGAGGCCCACTGACTTGCCCTGAACCCCAGGCCCGCAGCTCTAGGTCCACTGCTCTGCCCACATGGCTGGCACTGACCCCACACTGATCCGGGAGGTTGTACCTTCACGCTGCTTCTCCCTCGCCCAGCAGACTTTGGCCAGAGGATCCAGGGGAAGTCTGAGAACCAGGGAACCAGAATTTGTTCCCTGAGTGAGAAGGAGGGGCAGCTGGATCTCCATCTGGGGTGGGGTTTTCTGATTCCCCCAGCCCTGGGGGCAAGAAGGATCCCCTGCACCAGACCTGAGACCTGGAAAATTCTCAGAGCCCCCCTTCTCTCCTGACTGAGCACCCACCGTGTCCCAGCCCTGCCTGGCCAAGAACCGTCTCTTTGCCTTGGGAGCTGGGGCCTAGGGGCCCTGCCATAAAAGCGGGGTCTGAGGAAGGCAGAGGGTTTCTGTTGAATTTCAGAGGCCTTGTGGGGGCTTCTGGGGATGCAGAGAGAAGGCCTGTGGCCTCTAGCACAGACCAAGAGAGCCTGAGAGAGAGGACCCTGTGGTCAGGGCTCAGCTTGGTGCCACGACAGGGGGATGTCCCCAAAGGCCACGCACACCACCAGCAGGCACCCAGCCACTGAGGCCCAACCTCATGCCACCCCACTGGCCACGGCATGGTCCTGTGGGGCCCAGGCTCCCCTCACAACCTCCTGCACAGCCTTGCCCATCCATCTACATACCCCCAAGGCGCTGGCCACGGGGAGTGCCCTGGTCCCCCACACCCTGCTTGCTGGTCCCGACCCTCCTCCTCCCCATGGGCAGAGCCTCCTCGCAACGAACCTGGTGGGGCACAGCTCTGCTCGCTGCACATACTCTCGTGACAGCTCCCCCCTCGACGGGCTGGGAGGGCGAGTCTTCTACCAGTTTACTTGATACTCTATTTCCAGAGAAAAGTGAGCAAGAGTGAACTCAGAGAGGGCAGGCCACTGCACACCCAGATGATGTTCATCTTATGACAGGGGGCGGGGGCGGGGGCGGACAGGAACAGCTGCCCACAGTCCTGACCGACCTCTTCTCGGTCGGCCACGTGCAGGCCTCTGCCTGCCCGATCTGGCTTACCTCTCGCCGGCATGATCACCCTTTGCAGACGATGAAACAGAGAGGTTAGGTAATGTGCCCAAGGTCACACAGTCTGGAAGCAGCCAGTTGGTGGAGGAGGGGAGGTGGAACCCCGATCTCTATGAAGCCACACTCTGCACCCGTCCCCCGGATCAGGGATCCACGGCAGCTCCCCATTTGGGCCAGGAAGCTCAGGGCGAGCCTCGCACCAAGGCTGGCACTGAGTAGGAACTTTCATCGCACCAAAATGTAAATTCTCAGAACGTCAGAACATTACATTCAAAAGGCATAGAGAGAAATAATTCTGGAAAATCCAGTGTTTTGTGTTTTCTGGGCCGTGCATGGTCCACCTCCCTGGGGACAGAGAGGAGATGGGTGGCCACTCACCCCCTCCAGGGAGAATCACGCTCCAAGATGCCAATCAGGAGATGCTTCTGTTCTCAGGGAAGTTGGCAGCGTCCCTGGGGAGGCAGCTAGTGTTTGTCAGTCTCCACACACTCCCATGGCACACCAAGGGCCTGGGACCCGTAGCTGTGGACATGAGTAGGAATTTTCCAGGATGGCGATGTCACAGTTGTCTCCTCTCATCCCAGAAGGCCAGACCCCCAGGATCTGCCCGAGACGTAGGACACCGTGATGCACTGAAAACCAGCATCAGCTGTAGCAGCGACGGCTCACCTGCCAGTGCCGAATTCCTAGGACACGCTCCCTTCAGCTCCCGGGGCTGTGTGGCCTCTGTCTTTCCAAGACCTGGGGACTCCTTCACTCAGTCATGCACCCAACATCTATTTAGGGAACATCTGTCACATGCCACGCGCTGCAATAGGGCATAGCTGAGGAGGAAACAGGCTCAGCTCCCGTCCTCAAGGATCTTGAGTGTAACGGAGGATGATGGGTAAGCAGAGGTGGGGCCTCAGACTTGGGGTGCCTTAGCCAGTTCTGTGGGATCAAGGCAGGCCTCTGAGGATCGCTCCAGACGGCCCCAAAGGGGCCACCATTGAGACCACCGTTGAGATAGTCGGGGGATGCACAGAGCTCAGAAGTCAGTCTAGCTTACGACTTCCTGCAACTCATTAATTCTAGGATGCCCATTCTTTCACATTTTAACATCTCTGAAATGATCTCACAGCCCGGGGAGTGTCAGCGTTTAGCACCCTTTCTCCTGGTGGTCCAAAGTGAGGGTGAGTCTTGCGATCGATGGTGTCACCGGTTTGATGAAACAGTGTCTGGAGACCTTGGGTTGTGGGTTCCTGCACATGGAACTAATTGGAAGCAGGAAGCAAAAAGGCCAGAAACCTAAATTTTCAAAAGAATTGTCCTTCCAGAGAAAGTGCTTGCGTTGATGATTGAATGGACCCAGGGCTGTAGGCTGGCCTTTCATGGGAAAGAAACGTCGTTCGTGACTGTTGTGGTTCAAACCGTTGCTGTTCTGCATCAGCTGGATTCACAGGCTGATCTCAGCTGTAAATTTTGTAATTTTTGTTTGACAGAAGGCTTCCTGATTCTCTTCTTCCTCTGGCCAAAGAATTTCTAAGAAAACCACTGACTCTTACAGGCTCTTTACTTAAAATTGTGTGAAACAACAACAAAGCAAACAACCTGATTCAAAAACGGGCAAAGGACTTGAACACACATCTCTCCAAAGAAGATACACGAATGTCCTGTAAGCACATGAAAAGACGCTCAACATCACTATCATTAGGGAAACGCAAAGCAAAACCACTGCAAGAGGCCCAGCTCCGGTGGCCTAGTGGTTAAGGTCAGCGCACCCTGCTTTGGCAGCCCAGGTTTGGTTCCCAGACGCGGATCTACACCACTCGTCTGTCAGTGGCCATGCTGTGGTGGCAGCTCACATACCAAAAAAAAAGGGGGAAGATTGGCAGCAGATGTTAGCTCAGGGCAAATCTTCCTCAGAAGAAAAAAAGAAAACACCATAAGATACCACTTCACACCTATTAGGATAGCTATTATCAAAAAAGCAGAAAATAAGTGTTGGTAAGAATGTGGAGAAACTGAAACCCTTTTACACTGCTGGCGGAATGGAAAACGGCACAGCTGCTATGGATACAGTATAGTGGCTTCCCCCCAAATTAAACAGAATTGCCATATATCCAGCAATTCCACTTATAGGTACATTCTCAAAAGAATTAAAAGCAGGGGGGCCAGCCCGGTGGTGCAGCTGTTAAGTGCACACGTTCTGCTTCGGCAGCCTGGGATTTGCCAGTTCGGATCCTGGGTGCAGACATGGTACCGCTTGGCAAGCCATGCTATGGTAGGCGTCCCACATATAAAGTAGAGGAAGATGGGCACAGATGTTAGCTCAGGCCCAGTCTCCTCAGAAAAAAAGAGGAGGATTAGCAGCAGATGTTAGCTCAGGGCTAATCTTCCTCAAAAAAAAAAAAAAAAAGAATTGAAAGCAGGGACTCAAACAGATATTTGTTTACCCATGTTCACAGCAGCGTTACTCACAAGAACCAAAAGGTGGAAGCAACCCAAGTGTCCACTGACAATGAGTGAATCGACAAGATGTGGTCTATCCACACAGTGAAAAGGTATATACATCCAGCCTTAAAAAGGAAGGAAATTCTGACACCTTACAACATAAATGAACCTTGAGGACATTGTGCTAGATGAAATAAGCCAGTTATTTTATTTAATTCTTTTCTTCTCCCCAAGGCCCCCCAGTACATAGTTGTATATTTTCAGTTGTGGGTCCTTCTAGCTGTGGCATGTGGGATGCCGCCTCAACATGGCCTGAGTGGTGCCATGTCCGTGCCCAGGATCCGAACCGGCAAAACCCGGGGCCGCCGAACGGAGCATGGGAACCTAACCACTCGGCCACGGGGCTGGCCCCAAAATAAGCTCGTTATAAGAGACAAATACTGTCTGATTCCACCCATCTGAGGCACCAGGAGCAGTCAAATCCAGAGACAGAAAGCACGGTGGCGGCCAGGGCTGCGGGGAGGGGAACGGGCGGCGGTGTTTAACCGGCATGGAGTTCCGGTTTTGCAAGCTTAAAAATATTCTAGGATGGATGATGGCGACTGTTGCACGACAATGTCAATAACACTGAACCGTCCACTTAAAAATGTTTTTAAAGGGTAAACTTTATGTCATGTGTATTTTGCACAATTAAAAATACATTTTAAAAAATTAATAAAAAAAAATTACATCCAGAAGGGACTTTGTGTCTCCAGGTCCTGGGATCCAGTGGCAAACCATGACCTGTGGCTGAGTCTGCCCACAGACGTGACAGTTTGAATCACAGAGGCCTTTGACCTTGACAGCCTCTGGAGGGGCCGTGTGCTCGCCAGGTGGCTCTGAGCCCCGCCACTCCCAGTCACCTTGCCCACCTGGCCACGGAAGGCATTTGGGGTTGGAACCCCAGATCAAAGGAGGGAAGACTTTCGGCAAGAATTCATAGTGCCTATCATTCGGCGAATGGCCCCTGCTGCCCAGGGCCTGGGGGCTCTGCGTGCCTGCCTCACAGGGACAGAGCTGGTAGAAGTCAGGTAACAGGGCGCAGAGGCCAGCAACGCTCAGCAAATATCCCATGAGCCCGCTCCACGTCCCAACCCCCTGCTGTCAGGCGGGACACCCATGTGACTAGTTCTGGCCAATGAATCATGAGCAGAAGTGACCTGTGTGTCATTTCCAGGCTAAAGCAACTGGTGACGTGCCCCATTGGGGAGCCTCTGTTAGCCTGGGCCCCCGAGAGACAATGTCAAAAGCAGAGGCCCCGTGGCCGAGTGGTTAAGTTCGCGCGCTCCGCTGCAGGCGGCCCAGGGCTTCGTTGGTTGAGTCCTGGGCGCGGACATGGCACTGCTCATCAAACCACGCTGAGGCAGCGTCCCACATGCCACAACTAGAAGGACCACAATGAAGAATATACAACTATGTACTGGGGGGCTTTGGGGAGAAAAAGGAAAAAAATTTAAAAATCTAAAAAAAAAAAAAAAGCAGAGACCCCATGTGACCCACAATGGACAGGTAGTGAGCAAGTCAGTGAGAAAGAAAGTCTTTATGTCAAACCACCGAGATTTGGGGGTTAATTTGTGACTGCAGCACAACCTCACTTATCCTGACTAATACATGTGCTGTGAACACGGGAGGAGAAAGATTTTCACAGCTCATAAGCTCCAGGTGACAGCCACAGCCCACAGCCCTACTTCCGCCCCTCCGAGCTGAGACACCGTAGAAAAAGCTCATGCCCTCTCTGGGCTTTGGTTCCTCATCTACCCCATTTTTATACCAGGAAAACAGGAATTTCATATTGTTTAACCCGGCGGGTGAGTGTGTGTGTGGCGGGGTGTGTGGCGGGGTGTGGGGCGGGGGGACAGGCACTGCTTATTAATCCAGCAGGGGAGATCTGGGCTCTCTGCCAACCTTGCCTCTGACTCACTGCCTGGTCCTCAGTTTCCCCATTGGTCCCTGCTGCAGCTCCAGACCCCCATGACTTCTAGGGCTGGGCTACAGAGGGGCGTGGAGGAGCCACCTGGCCCAGGGACTTCAAGAGAGCCCCTCTAGCAATGGACCCTGGTTTCAGGGACCAAGAAGGGGGAAGAAGCTCCCTCCCTCCCAGCATCCACGGCCTCGGCCTCACCCACAGGGGACGGCCTGAGCCCCTGAGCCCCTCGCTGAGACAGTTGTTTAACACTGGCCTTGGCCTGTCTCGGGCCCTACCCAGAGTTGGGAGCTGCACAAAGAGCCACACACAGGCCACTGGAGCCACCCCGCCCAGCACAGGTTGTCAGAAGTGTCTTTCCCCAGGTGAGGGGAGGGCAGGCTGAGGCCGGGGCACCTCCTGGGCACCGAGGGCATCAGCAGGACAGACCCAGCACACGTGGGAACCTGGAGCTGGAGAGAGCGCCAAGCTTTATTTACAAACATGTCACAGAATCCCCTCACCCCCCAGCCCAGAATCCCCCATCTCTGTCACTAGGAAAGAGCCAGACCTGGGCTCAGCCACCTGCCCAGCCTAGGAGGTGGGGCCGGAGTCCACTCCAGCTGAGGCCGGGCTGGGCGCCCCTGCCATAGGGGAGAGGCTAGAGACGATGACAGAGGCACTGTCCTCTTCCAAGTGGCCAGTCCTCAGGGCTTCAGCCGGGGGGCGCAGGGTCAGGGGACCTGGGGTTCTGACCAGATCGGGGTGGCAGGTGGGACCCGCGTGGGCAGGGCCTGGATGGTGAACGAGGAGGTGTCAGAGGGGACCACTTTGGGAGCAGGTCACCCCCACTTCCAGCCCCATCCCCTTCTGGACCTTATAATCTGGGTCACCTTCCTGGGGGGGATGCAGTAGCTGGCGGGGAGTAGTAGGCCCTGGAAGGATGCTTGGGGTCAGGGCTGGGGGGATGGGCCCCTGTGGAGAGACACTTTCAGGCTCTGCAGTACTCCCCCCAATCCTGCTCCCGGGGACTCTGCAGTCCGCAGGCCTGCTCCAAGGCCTCTGTCCCTCCCGGGGCAGCCTGGACCCTACCAGGCGGGAGGGGCTGGTGGCTGACAGCTTCCGGTGCTGGGCCTTGGCAGAGACACAGGACCAGAGATCCAGGCTCTTGAGGGCTGAGCTTTTCTCGGGCTTTGGCGGGAGAATGTCCCAGCCCAGCAGGCAGTGCTGTGGAGAGCAAGGGGTGAAGGCGCCTGGCCTGGGGCAGGGTCCCCCCACACTGGGCACACCCAGCAAGGGGCTGTGCCTCTCCTCTTGGACTGGCAGCATCTGCTAAGATGGGGCCACGTCCCCCATGAGGGTAGAGGTGCTCCCCAAACAGTCACGGTGTCCCCCAACACTGAGGCTCCCCCTGGGCAGAAGCCTTGTGTCCACCCATGGGTCACCCCTGGGCCTCCCTTTCCTACCCCTGCTGACCCATGTCCTGGGCCCTGAGTTAGAGGGGTGGAGGGGAGGCTGTGGACACTGCTGGAGCACTCCCTGTGTGCCAGGCTGTGCCCTATGCCCGACAGGCACTGACTCATTGAACTGCCCCACAAGCCAGAGTTAGGTGCGCTGTACCCATTTTACAGACGAGCAAACCAGGTTTCCTCTACACCCCTTCTCCTCTCTCTCCAGGCACAGCTCCCCCAGCCTCAACTGGGAGTGAGTGGGGTCCCCACTGACCCCCGTCCTACCCAGGAGACACCAAGGATGTCGCTATGGGAGCACCACGGCACCCTAAGGGGCTGGGTTCATGTCCCAGCTCTCCCACCTGGCTGACCTTGGACAAGTCACGTCCCCTCTGCCTCAGGCTCCGAATCTGTAAAGTGGGACCACAGCAGCACCCGTGCTCTCAGTTGCTGGGGGCTCCATGAGATAATCCTCTGAAGGACTGTGCACGAGGCGCACACAAGCTCAGTGACCGGGGCCCATCCGTGTTGTGCCGACGTGCGGGCAACACTTATCCTGGAAGCCTCGGGGCCAGCGGGGTGCCCCACCTCCCTCGGGGAGCAAGCACAGCACGGTGATGGCAGTGACCCAGGCTGAACTCCAGAGCCTCGCCCTCCTTGAGCCCAGCCTCACTGTGTAGCCTTGGGACAGTCCCTGACCCTCTCTGGGCCTCAGGATCGATCTGGAGACCTGGGCCACACGGGGGCAGCCCCACGTCCGTCCCCACCCAGGCCCCATGTAGCTGCTCACCCGGGGCAGGGCCAGCGTGTCGGAGGCGTCAAAACTCTTCCGCCGGTGGATACGGTACTGGTGTGGGGGGTCCAGGACGGACAGTGGGACGCTCACCCTGGGTTGGGGGACAGGGTGACAGGTTGGGGGCAATGCTGCTGGCGCCTCTCGCTGCTGCAGGGCCACAGCCCCAGGCCCCTTTCCCTCCCTCAGAATTGGCGGGCCCCAGCCTCTGCTCCCCTCCTCAGCGGCTGCTGCCCCCATGGCTGCCCCTGGGGGGTGTCCTCCTTGCTCCGGCCACTCACCTGACCTGCGCTGGCTCCGCCAGGGTCTCAGGGCCCCGCTGGTCCCGTGGTGTCCTGCACAGGCGGCAGGGGGTGCCGGGATCTGAAGGCACCAGGAACAGGCGCCGGTTGACCCGGTAACAGTAGACGCCTGCGAGACCCGTGAGAAGCTACCGTCATCCTTTAGCCGGGGACCTGGAGCCCTGTGCCCCACTGCCTCAACCGGACAGGCCCGCCAGCCCCTCCACACCCCCGAAGGCCACGCTCACAGCACACACGCAGGTACACACATGGAGTATGCTCACGTACATGCACTCACATACAAAAACACTGAGCACACCCTGCTACACGAGCATGACACACATGTGTGCACATACACACACCGGCATGTTCACATGTGCCAATGTTGTGTGTGCAAACACGAAGCAAGGCTTCCTACAGTCACATTCGAGGACACACGTGCACATGCCTCTATCTGTGATCACACACAGGCTGCACACAAACACCCCTCACCCACATGCATGTACACCTATGTACACACTGTAGACTGCACATGCAAACCCACGGCAGACTCCGGTGCTCACGTGACTGAGCCGGCGGCCTGACAAGGATGACACGTGCAGAAAGGAGGGGGCGGGAGTGGGGGGCACGTGGGAAATGAGGCAGCTGGGAAGAGAATGAAGGCTGCTGGGGAGGGGTGAGGCGGGTAACAGGGCGGGCCCTAATCCCCACGAGGCCGGGCCTCAGCTCACCCCAACCCTGTCCGGGCCCCAGACCTCCCTCCCCAAGGACCCAACACCGCAGCTGCTGCCCCAGGACCTTGGCTGGGCCGTGGGGCAGCCCACGAGGGTTCACACTCACATTCATGGTCTCCCTTGACGCCACCGCCCTCGCGCAGGCCCAGGATCTGGGGTCTGTGAGGGCGAAAGGGGTGAGCGGGCCAGGGTGACGGGTCCTGAGCCGCCCGCCCAGCCCTCGCCCGCCCCGCTCACTCGGGGTCGCTGCAAACACACTCCTCCTGGTTGGCTTCCCGGAACTTCTGCAGCTTAGAGAAGAAGGCCTCGGACTTGCTGGTGACGGGAGAGCTGTTGTCCAGAGACCCTGCAGCGGCGAAGCCCCGGGAGCTGCTGTGTGGCCACTGGCCGAGGCCAAGAGTCCACCGCTCTGCCCCCACCGTGCCTTCTACAGACCCAGAGGGGGCCCTCCAGTCCCTGTGACTGCTGGCTCTGTCTCAGTGTCCGTCCACCCTGACACACATCCAGTCGTCCACACAAACCTATTTACAGAGCCCCTGCTACGGGCCAGACGCTGTTCAATGTGCTGGGAAAGAGCAGTGACCCAGACAAGGCCCTTGCCCTTGTGAGCCTTACATTCCAACACGTGATAACAGACAAACTAGTCACCAGAGAAACCTGTGATACAACATTGAATGTGACACCGGCCAAGAAGTAAAAGAGAAGAGAGTCCGGGAGCCGAGCTTGATAGGGTGGGGCTGCCAGGGGAGGACTCTCTGAGGAGGAGACACCTGAGCAGAGACCTGATGAAGGAGGGAGGGAGACATGTGGACATTCCAGGCAGATGGAAGAGCAAGCGCAAACGCCCTGGGGCAGGTGCGCACTCGGTATGTCTGATGAACAGCCAGGAGGTGAAAGTGGCTGGAGGGGAGTGAGGGACGAGGGTGGGGGAGATGAAGCTAGGAAGCCAGCGGAGGGTTTGGAGACAAGGAGTGATGCAATCAGACTGGCCATGTATTTTCACAGGATTCTCCCTCTGGCTACTGCAAGGTGAGGGAAGCAGGGAGACGAGTTAGGAACTGCAGGCATCCCAGCAGAGGGAAGTAATCAGATTCTAGAAATATGCTGAAGGCAGGGCTAACAAGACACCCTAACAGACTGAAAGAGGAATATGCAAAAAGAAGAGGAAGCAAGGTCGATCCCAAGGTCATGGCCATTAACTCCATAACAGAGTCGCCATTTACAGAGACAAGAAAGTGCAGGAGGAGCAGGCACTGCGGAAATCAGGACCTTGATTTTGGCCGTGAGATGAACCTAAGACACGTGGGCGAGGTGGAGAAGACGAAGGCAGGTAGCCAAGTCTGGAACTTGGAGGAGCAGCGGGAGCCAGAGACCACGGCAAGCCTCGGCCCCGGGGTCAGAGCCGGAGGGCAGACGGAGGTGGATCGGCAGACTGAGCCTGGGGCCTCCGGGGTCGGGAGGTCGGAAGAAGGAAGAGGATCTGGCAGAGAAGACTGGAAGGAGCAGCCGGAGATGGGGGGGGGGGGCCCCGCCCTGGAAGCCGGGTAAGGAGCCTCGGGGAGGCGGGCGGGCGCCGGGAAAAGGGGGCGCTGAGAACCGGGCCGGAGCCAGCCCCGCAGACGCACTGCTGACCCCAGTGAAGATGGGGTCAGGGGCTGAAGCCCGATGAAGAAAAAGTGGGGGAGAGAAACCGGAGACGG
Organism: Equus quagga; assembly: GCF_021613505.1. NCBI lineage: Eukaryota > Metazoa > Chordata > Mammalia > Perissodactyla > Equidae > Equus > Equus quagga. The sequence goes on from NC_060271.1 coordinate 39,716,402, forward strand.
CGAGTGCAGACAACCCTTGGAGGAGCTTCATTATAAAGAAAAGCAGAGGAAACGGGCAGTAATGAGAAGCAAACGGGCTCCAGGGAGGACGGTGTCCTCGGGGCGGGAACTAACAGATGGCGCCACCCCGACTGGCTGTGACACGGGCTGTCTCCTCACTGTCTCTTGCCTGCACGTGGGGACAATGTGACCGCGGAGAGTAAAGGAGCAAGTGGATGAAGCCCCCGGAAGGCGCCACACACCGGCCCTCAGCAAAGCCATCCTCAGACCAGTGCAGGGCGCTGCCGGCCCTGGAGGAGGCGCAGGCAGGAGGGACACCCTGCGGGAGCCAAGAGGGGACCAGTGAGCGCACAATGGCAGGGACGGCGCAGGTGGAGCGCAGCTGGTCACCCGGGAAAGAAGCAGGAAGGATCAGCGGCTAGGGTGGGCCAGGGCAGGCGCCGCCAGCTCCCAGCGACAGTGAGCGGACAGTGTGGGAAGTCACTGGACGGGGCCTGTGTCCTCCCCGCCCCTCGACTGGTCCCAGCCACCCCACGGAGCACCTGCCTTTGGGCAGTCACTCAACCTCTCTGTGCCTCAGTGTCCTCCTTCGTGAAGTGAGGAGCAGAACAGCACCAACCTCTCAGGTCGTTCACTCACTCATTCGACAAGTGTCGGTTGAGGGCCTACTATGTGGAGGCGCCATTCTAGGCTCAGGCTCGGGGAACCAGCACCGAACAGACAGCTGGGCACGGCTCTAAGGGAGCTCATGTTCTACCGGAGGAGCCAGACAAGAAGCAAGCAAACACACCCGTTTCTGAGAACGAGGGATACGGAGAACAGAGCAATGGCTGCTGCCACAGGCAACGATGTAGGGAGAGGTGGCCCCACGACATTATGCTCACGGAAGGCCTATCATTCGAGCTGAGCCCTCAGTGATGAAAAGGAACCAGCACGTGTGACCCTGGGAAAGTGCATTCCAGGCAAAAGGAACAGCAAGTGCAAAGGCCCCGAGGTGGCCATGAGCATCCAGGCTCCAGGAACAGCAAGGAGGCCAGCGAGGCTGGAGCGAAGAGCCAGGAGGCAGATAGTCAGGGGTCATGTCACCGAGCCAGTGGAGGCCAGGTCACGCCTCAGAAGTCTGGATAAAGATTTTGGATTTGACTCTAAGTGCTAAGTACTCTGAGTGACATGATCTATTCCCACGTTTAAAAATTTCTTCCAGCTGCTGTGTCAAAAATGGATAGTAATTGAGGCAAAAGCGGCCAGAGGGAGACCAGCCAGGAGGCCACTGAGGTTGCTGGGGGGCGGGGGAGGGGAGACGGGCAATAAAATATAGAGATGATTCCCATACAGAGTTCTGCAGGGACTTGGCATACAATAAATGCTCACACTGTGGCAGTTCTCTCATTCATTCAACAAACGCTCGGTGAGCACTGTCTCTGTGCCTGTGACTGTGCCAGTGGCCGAGAGAGCAGACACGGTACCGAAGGTGCTCACTGAGGCAGGTGGAACAGACGGAGGAACAGCAGCACCTGGTGGGGGCTCTGGCAGGTGCGCAGGCAAGTTGGGCCCCCTCCTCTGCCCCCCCTCCCTGACCCCGGTTCCCGCGTGAGTTGCGGGCACAGGGCCGCACCTGCAATCCAGTCGTAACCCAGGTACGGTCGGAGGCGCCAGATCCTCTCAGGTACTGGAGACTCCTTCTTGAAGATCACTCTCGGCTGACGAGAGGGGTAAAGAGGGGCAAGGGCTAGGCCAGCAGGCCCGGCCCAAAGGAGGCCCCACCTTGGGGGAGAGAGGGGGGCCATTTCTTAACTACACCCTGACATGGGCCCCAGGGCTCAGCCGAGGGCGTGGGAGCCGGAAGACAAGAGTGTGGCCCCCCGCCCTTCTGTGTGTCACTGTGAACAAGTCCAGCCCCCGAGCCTCGGTCTTCCCATCCGTGTAATGGGGCTCATCACCTTCTTCCCAAAGTGCCGTCTGAGACACTGACGGCCACCACTGATCATGCACTTAGGCTGAACGGGACACGACTCCAGGTACCTCCCAGAAGCCTTTCACTCTGCAAGGGCGGCTGCCCATGAGTGCATTTGTCAGATAGGGAAACTGAGGCTCAAGGAAACCCTTATCAACAGATGCCCCACTCCAGAGTTACCTTGGGCAGCTTGCTTTGTTGATCCGGGGCGGACCTCATGGCCTGTGCCTCCTGGAGTAGACTGTCCAGCTCTGCCGACAGCTCTGGGTCATTCGAGTCTGAGGAGGCCGGCAAGGGTGCCGAGTGGGGCCTCAGTGGCCCCAGGGACTCCTGGTGTCGGCATTTGGTGGGTGGGGGAGAGCTCCCCCAAGAGCTGGCCCCGCCGGGCCAGGACATATCACAGGGGTCACCTTGCTGGGCATCCTGTGGACAGGAGGCTCTCGAGGCCATTGAGGACATCTCCTGAGAGGGTGGCGTCTCTGAGTCGTAGCTGCTGCTGGAGTCCAGGCTCGACTGGAACAGAGAGGCCAGGTCACCCAGGGGCGGCCCAGCCACCCGCTCAGCTGGTCTGCACTAGGCAGGAAGACCCAGTTCCTCATCCCTGCTCCAGCCTCCACTGGGCCTTCCCTCGCCGGGCCTCGGTTTTCTCATCATCAGTAAAGTGGGCGCACTGCCCAGGATGCCGCTGGAGGCCTGGATTCCGGCCCAAGAGGCTGGCAGCCCCTTCCTCCCTCACGGGGACTCCTGAGGTGGGTGCTCACCGCGGAGGCTGCCTTGGCCACCGAGCGCCGCACGGCCTCCTGCCCGGCCCGCAGCTGCCTCAGGAGCTCCAGGCTGAGCTGCCGCAGCTGCCGCACGTCCTTGGTCTCCACCATCCCGGGCCCCTCGGTGGGAGCCGCTGACCCTGGGCTGCAGAGCACCCTCAGCGCTGGGTTCCAGGCCACCTCTTCTACCTGAAGCCAAGACAGCGTGACATGGAGCTGCGGAGGCCGCCCTGTGGAGCCAGAGGCATGGGTTCGAATCCCCACTCTGATACTCCCTGACTCTGCAGCCTTGGGCAAGTTACTTAACCTCTCTGTGCCTCAGTTTCCTTATCTGCCAAACAGAGATGATAACAGTATCTCCCGCATAAGGCTGTCGTAAGGTTTAAAGGAGGTAGTGCATGTGAAGTCTTAGTACAGTGCCTGGCACACAGTGAGCATTCAATAAAAGTCTTCTACTGTCACACTGGCCCAGGGTGTGTGTTTGCTAACATGCCAGAAGAGAACAATCCCCCTTAACCACCTTAACTATGAAATTACACTATTTTAACTTGTAGAAAACAATTAGGGTGAGACTACAAATGTAAAGCATCACAACTTGTGAATCCAACACAAACCCAGCTTCTGAACATACTCTTCCCTCTCTCCTGTTCTCCCTTCCTCTTCCCTTTCTTTCTACAAATGAAGAAAGCAAAGTTCAGAGAAGTTAAGCAACTTGCCCCAAGCCACACAGCTAGTAAGTGGCAAAGCCAGGATCTGAACCTGAATCTGCTCCAGGGTCCATGATCAGGCCAGCCTTTCCCCCAGAAGTGAGGAGAGGGTCCTGGGAAGCTGCCTCCTCCTTCTCACAGCCTCCGGCCCCCGAGGGATCGAGGCTCAGGGACACACAGACGCCTCTGGCAGGGATTTCTGCAGGCTGGGGGAGGGGCTGCCCACTGCCCCCAGAGCCCCAGGCCCAGACCCCTCCGACCAGAAACGCAGTCTCCCTGGATACACACGACCCCTTTTTAACACTGGGTCCAATCGGACATCCTACTCAGAACCCCTGCCCCGCCCCCAGCCCCGCACCCACACTCGGCGCCTGCGGACCGCCCACCCCAGGGTCCCCGCCTCAGGGCCCGGCAGCAGGGGCTGAGGCAGAGAGAAGCCAGACTACACTGGACCCCTCACATATGCCCCGCATAAGGGGGGCAGTGGAGATGCGAGCACAGGCGTCCGGGGGTGCGGACAAGGTGGGCAAACAGCCTGAAGCGCAGGACGGGAGTCCGGCGCCCCCCCCTTATCTGATCCAGCCACTCGGTCATACCTACAGTCCGACAGACAGGGTCTCCGTTTTCCGACCGGGTTAAAGGGAACAGCCTCGCTCCCTCCTCCGGCTCCGGCCGCGCTCGGGGAGGCTAAAAGCTGCGCAAACGCAACGGGAAGGCGACGTTCAAAAGAGAAACTGAGGCAGCAGGAGTGCAGAGGCAGCGCCGGGGGACGCAGGCCGGGCCCCGGGAAGGGGAGCCGCCTCCCGCTTCTTTCCCATCGCGGCTCCCGACCCCTCCGCGGGGGCGCACGCGGGGCCCCCAGCCGAGCCCTTCCTCCCGACCCCCGGCCCGTCGCTCCCGCACTCACAGCCCCGAAGCCCGGAAGCTCGCAGCCCGCGGTCGCCCCGCCGCCCGGAGTTCTGCCCGGAGTTCCGCCCGGCCCGCCCCGCGCGTCGCCGGCCGGGGGCGGGGCCAGAGCTGGCCGCCCTGATTGGTCAGATTCGGAGGGCCTCCGGGCGTTACTCCGCGGTCGGCAGCGGCAGTTTCAACACTGGGGCGGGGCTAACAGCGGGACTCAGCAGCTGATTGGTCAGCTTCGGAGGTCGTGTAGGGGCGGTCGATTTTCGGAATGGGGCGTGCCCCCGGAGGGCGGGCTCCGATTGGTCAGGACGGGGCCGCGGGCTACCCGCGTCCGGCGGCGGCAGTTTCAGAGTCTACGCGTGAGGCTGCTCCCAAGGAGGGGGATGCAGCTGTGGGATGCTTGGGGGGCCGGGGAGGCGGCGCCTGGCGACCCGTTCTTTCCTACTTGCTTTCAAGTTGTTAACGGGCCCACTTTGTGCCGAGAGGCACTGTACTAGGCACTGGGAGGCAGGGAAGGGTTAAGAGGCGTCCCTGCCTGGAGGAGCGGGAGAGGAGGCAGTGGGGAAGAGATGAACACAGATGCCTTTAATCCAGTCTGTAAAATATGAGCAAATTTATATGGAGTGCCTTGTGTGCGCCAGGTATTTTCCATATACCAATGCATGCCAGCCTCCTAAATGTGCTTTAAGATGAGTATTATTGTCCCATTTTACAGACAAAACAAAAAATGAGGCCGTGAGAGATGAAGCGACTTGCCCAGAACATTTTCAAATCAATCAATGTAATTCCCAAATTAACAGATAAAAAGAAAGAAAAGTTATCTCAATAGATGCAGAAAAACCCACCAAGTCTCGTCCCGTTTTCTTAGTGGTTGGAAGTGGGAGTCATCTGTCTTTTACCTTAGAGAGATGTCCCAGCATCTGACACATTCCAGGGTTCCTTTCTGATTTTTAAAACTCTTCCAGCAAACTAGGGCTGGAAGGGAACTTCGTCATCCTAATAAAAGGCTACACCTACAGTTAACAGCATATTTTCTAACAAAAAACGATGCTCTCCCCCTAAGATCAGGAAAAGGTAAGGATGTCTGCTCTCAGCACTTCAACATTATACTAGAGTTCTTGCCAGTGCAATGAGGAAAGAAAAAGAAAGGCATCCAGATTGGAAAGGAAGATGTAAAACTGTCTTTATTCACAGCATGGTAATAGAAAATTTCATAGAATCTACAAGAAAGCTACTAGAATTGTTAATGAATTTTGCAGAGTTGCAGGATACAAGATCGATATACAAATCATTTGTATTTCTACATATTAGCATTAGCAATCAAAACTTGAAATTTTTAAAATGCCATTTAAACCAGCATCAAGAAATACGAAAATGAAATACTTAGGGGTAAGTCTGACAAAAAACGTACAATACCTGCACATTAAAAATTATAAAATGTCGAGATAAATTAAAGATTAAATAATTGGAGAGAGATACTGTGTTTATAGACTGAAAGACTCAAAATGTCTCAGATATCAATTCTCCCCCAGGTTGACCTAGAGACTCCATGCAATCCAGTCAAAATCCCAGGAAGTTTCTTTGTAGAAATTGACAATTTCTAAAACTCATATAGAAATGCAAAGTACCTGGGTAGCCGAAACTATTTTGAAAACAAAGAACAAAATCAAATGACCTACACTACCTGGTTCAAGACTGACTATAAAGCTCCGAGAATCAGGGGAGTGTAGGACCGGCGTCAAGCTGATCCAATAGATCAATGGAACACATAGAAAGTCCAGGAATAGTCCCCTGTGTATGTGATCACTTAATTTTTGACCAAGATGCAAAGGCAATTCACTGGAGAAAGGACAGTCTTTTCAGCAAATGCTGAGGGGACAATTAGATATCCATGTGCCGAAGGCACACACACCACAGAACAAAACAAATTGTTAAAAACACTCTATGTTTGTACCGGATGTAAAAATTAACTCGAAATGGATCATAGACCTAATTGTAAAACCTAAAACTATACAACTTCTAGAAGAAAACCTAGGAGAAAATCTTTATGACTTTCAATCAAGCAGAAATTTCTTAGGTATGACACCAAAAATACAATCTATAAAAGTAAAAATTGATAAATTGGACTTTACGAAAATCAATAACTTCTACTCTTTGAAAGACACTGGTAACAGAACAACAAGACACAAGATTGAGAAAATATTTGCAGATCACATAGCTAATAAAGAATTTGTAGGGGCCAGGCCCCCGGTTGAGTGGTTAAAGTTCCACATGCTTTGCTTTGGTGGCCTAGGGTTCACGGCTTTGGATCCCAGGCATGGACCTACACCACTCCTCACCCATACTGTGGAGGCATCCACATACAGAATAGAGAACTACTGGCACAGATGTTAGCTCAGGGCTCATCTTCCTCAAGCAAAGAAAAAAAGAGGAAGATTGGCAATGGATGTTAGTTCTGGGCAAATCTTCCTCACCAAGAAAAAAAAAAAAGTTAAGTATATGGTAGGGTGGGGGGAGGGCAAAAGGGGTAAAGGGGCACATATGTATGGAAACTAGATTTTTGGTGGTGAACACAATGCAGTCTATACAGAAGCTGAAATGTAATGATGTACTCCTGAAATTTACCTAATGTTATAAACCAATGTGACCTCAATAAAAAAAAAGGTTAAATATAAATTTACCATATGATCCAGCAACTCCAATCTACCCAAGAGAAATGAAAACATATGTCCACACAAAGACTTGTGCAAGAATGTTCCTGATAACATTACTCATAATAGCCACACAAAAAAAATGGAAACAATCCAAATGTCCATCACCTCTTAAATGGATAAACTAAATGTGTTATCCATACAGTGGAAACTAACAGGCAACAAAAAGGAATAGAGTACTGATCCACGCTACAACATGGAGGAGCCTCGTGAACATGATGCTAAGCGAAGGAGCCACACATAGACCACATATTGTATGATTCCAATTACATGAAATACCCAGAAAAGGCAAATCTGTACAGACAGAAAATAGGTTAGTGGTTCCTTGGGTCTGGAGCGGGAACAGGGAGTTGCTGCAAATGGGCACAAGAGATCATTTTGGGGTGACGGAAAAGTCCTGGATTGTGGTGATGGCTGCACAGCTTTGTAAATTGCTAAAATGATTGAATTGTACACTTAAAATGAATGAATTTTATGGTTCGTAGATTACACCTCAATAAAGCTGTTTTGAAAACAAGTTAAACACACACTCACTGTATGAGCTGGTCATTCTACTCCTAGGCATGTATCCAAACGGAGGAAAACTGGCCAAAGACTTGTATATCCATGTTCATAGCAGCTATCTTATAAATACAATGTCCTTCAAGAGGTGAACGGATAAACAGATTGCAGTATGTCTGTACAATGGTTACTGCTCAGCAATGAAAATGCATAAACTATTGATGCACAAAATATGGATGCGTCTCAAAATAATTATGCCGAGCAGAAAAGAAAGAGTACGTGCCATATGCTTCCATCTCTGTAAAACCTTAGAAGGTGTAAACTACTGTCCTGCATCTTTTAATGACGGGGATATGTTCTGAGAAATGCGTCATTAGGCAATTTTGTCATCGAGGGAACATTAAAGTGTACTGAAGTGGAACAAAATTTGCCACTCCAAAATTTGTCTCTTTGACACGAGGATTATTTCAGGCTGATTATTTCTAAGAAACAAAAGACTCAGAAAATTTTTCTTGTTACCTCCTCCTTAACTGACTAAAAGAATTCAGACAGGGGCCAGCCTGGTGGCGCAGCGGTTAAGTGTGCACGTTCCGCTTCAGCAGCCTGGGGTTCGCCGGTTCGGATCCTGGGTGTGGACATGGCCCCGCTTGGCAAGCCGTGCTGTGGTAGGCGTCCCACATATAGAGTAGAGGAAGATGGGCACAGTTGTTAGCTGAGGGCCAGTCTTCCTCAGCAAAAAGAGGAGGATTGGCAGCAGATGTTAGCTCAGGGCTAATCTTCCTCAAAAAAAAAAAAATAAAAATAATAAATAAAAAGAATTCAGACAAAAAAACCACCTCATGGGGCCGGCCTGGTGGTGTAGTGGTTAAGTTCACACGCTTCGTGCTTCAGCAGCCTAGGGTTCCCTGGTTCAAATCCTGGGCGTGGACCTACACACCACTCATCAAGCTGTGCTGTGGAGGAATCCCACACACAAAATAGAGGAGGACTGGCACAGATGTTAGCTCAGCAACAATCTTCCTCACAAAAAAACAAAAACAAAAATCACCTTAGCGTCACATGAACTAGCTAGTGGACAGGAAGAGACCTAGAAAAGCCTGTTTGTTGGGCTCCCCTGTGTTCTTCTGTTTCTGTGTGGCTAAACAAACACTTGTTTTCCAAACATTTGCTCCTTTTCACTTACCTGAGTTGCCTTCCTTCCCTTTAAAGTCCCTGCCTCTCCCCAGCCCAACATGTTCTTTTGTCTTTAGCTGAGGATGGTATTTAAGGCGAGGGCTTTGGCCGTTTTGGTGAGCTACCCAGTTTTCCTGGGTGTCTCCCATGTCTAAGTGTTATTAAACTTTTGTTTGATTTTCTCCTGTTAATCTGTCTCACGTCAATTTAATTCTTCGACCAGCCGGAAGAGCCTAGAAGGGTAGAGGACAATTTCTTCCTCCTCTACAGCACTTACATGAACCTAGATGGTATAGCCTAGTACACACCAAGGCTACATGGTTCTAATCTTCTGGCAGCACCATTGTACATGTGGTCTGTCCTTGACTGAAATGCCGTTGTGGCCCAGGACTGGAAGCTGTAGTGACAGAAAGCTCAGTGACTGCTTGGAGATGGGGTGGGAGGGAGGGACGACAAAGGGGCATGAGGAAACTTTGGAGCTTGATGGACACGCTCACTGTCTTGAATGTGGTGATGGTTTCACAGGTGCACACATGTCCAAACTTAGCAAACTGTACACTTTCAACACGTGGCTCATTGTATATAAATTATCTCTCAATAAAGCTGTAAAAGGTGTGAAGCAAGTAGACAAACAAACGAAAACTTGTGTGCACTAGCTGGAAATGCACTGCTGTCACTCTTGTGTCATGACACCCTCTCAGGGGTGGCCCTGAAGGGCAAGGATGAAGCTCAGTGCTCCCAGTAGACAGCGCTGTGAGCTGTCCACTCAGTCACCCATTCCCAAGGAGGGATGGACGGTCTGAGGAAGACACACACAATCTCTTGGGTGTTGGCAAGTGACTTGGCTGGCGGTCAGGAGCCAAGAAGAAAAAGTTTGGAAGACTGGGGCCAAGGGGAATGGGGGAAAGGCAGGAAGATGAACCAACGATAAACAATGGAAGGGGGCACAAGGGAATAAGTCTCTGTGTCTCATGTTTCAAGTCAGTCGGAGAATGCCCACTGCGGGGGAGACGTCGACAACCAGCTGGAACAGATGACATGGCCGGTAGATGTCAGCCCCCTAGTGTGGGTGCAACTGGCTCGAGGACTGAGCAGCCAGGATGATGGCATGAAGCGGCCTGGGCTCCTCTGCTGAAGACTCATGAACGTCTGGTCAGCCAATAGCAGGACTGAAGCTGAGCCTCAATATGCCACCTCCAAGAGACTGGCCAGCTACTGGTGGCAGATCCCTTCCATCAGACCCTCTCCCACCCTGGAGAGGAGCGATTGGTACTTACTGAACCCGACACTCCTCCAGTGATGGGCTCACCTGACCCACCGACGGGGCCTTACTGACACCAGCATCTGAGCGCTTTAGATCGCCTGATGTAGCAACATGGCATGCCACACCACAGTGCCTCACACCAATGGACCCAGTTTTTGGCAAAACAGCCGGGACAACGGGCATCTGAGGAAAAGATCCCTTGATCTTACCAGGGACCCCAGCACCCAAGTGGCATGGTGGGCTAAAGGCTGAGCTCAGGGACCACACCCTACACTTCTGCTCTCCAGGAAGCTGACCATCTGCTGCCACGTCCCCTACGGCTGGAACGCATGGGTACAGGAAGCAGAGGGTGGAGCAGGGGCCCCTCTCCCCATTGCTTCTAGTGACCCACTTGCGGAATTTGTGCTTCCTGTCTCTCTGCCAGGTTGGAGGTTCCAGTGCCTCGGGGCGGGAAGCTTCTGCCAGGGGACACAATAGAGTCCCAGGGTCCCAGCAAACCTGGAAGATGTGACCATCACCTAGTCTTTGGGCCCCATCTGCTGGTGGACCAGCAGGCAAAGAGAGTTGCCACACTGCCGGGGGCAACAGCTTCCAAACCCCGTGAGGGGTCAGGGCTGCTGCTGCGCAGGGGACAGGGTTTGTGAGAACCCTCATGGGTGTCTCCACACCCACTGATAACAATAAGTGGCAACTGTGGCCATCACAGCCCAACCAGGGGACGACAACCAAGGGCTCGGACGGAGAGTTGAAGGTCTGGATCATCCCACCAGGAAACAACCAGAGCAGCCGCAGCACCGGACCCAGATAAGGAGAACCTAGAATGGGGGTGGATGAGGGACTGGCTCCAGCAGCAGGGCCTGCGGCCTGGGCCACTAATCCTCTGAGACAGAGACTGCAGGCCGCCACCCTGAAGGGCGCTCTGCTCCATTGGACTGAGCCCTCCCCTCTGGGGGAAGCGGAGGGAAAGGCGAGAGCAGCTCTGAGTGGTGGGAGGGATGGGCTGCTTCACACAAGCCTTCTGTTCCCCTCCCGACCCTCCGGGCCCCACTCGCCATTTCTTCCAGCTCTGCCGGGGCCAAGTGATCTGATGCAAGTGCAACCTGCCTGCACAACACCCCCCACTCCATCACCTCCACCATCCACCATGGGCCCCAACTTGGCACCCTGGCATCTGTGTGCAACCTGGAAATGCAGAGTCAGTGCCCCCGAGGCGAATGCTCAACCAACGGGAAGAGGGAGACGGGACAAATTCTTGCCCCTCTCTCACCGAGAAATGGTGCTGAGACTCCTCTCCGTGGCTTCTCAGGGGCACAGTCTGTTGATTCTGCAGCCACAGTGAGCGGTGGCTGACTCCACCCTGCAGCCCCCTGCAGGCTACGCCTGCCTCCAACTTCTCTCTCTCTCTGCCTCGTTGCTCCTTTCTGAGGTTGTTCTGCAGGTAAAACGAGGGCACACGAGGTCTCTGCCTTAGGCTGCTTTCCGGGGAGCCCCGGCCAGGGCACCATCCACATGCTGCCCTCCACTGGTTATCCCCTGGCCAGACTCCACCTGAGCCCCCAGTTCGCATAACCAACTACCAAGAGCGACCTTGGATTGAACAGGCCCAGAGTGGAACTCATCTCTCCCAAACCTGCTCCACAGCAGCTTCCCCCATCGCACCACGTGCCCAGGACAAAACCCTGGAGCCACCCACGACTCAGCCGGTCTGTCAGCGTGTGGCATCTACCTTCCAAAGGTCTCCAGAACCTGACCCCTTTTCACCACCTCCATCACAACCCCGGGTCCAAGGCATCACCCCTCCTCCCTAGAAGGTTGTACTTGCCTCCTGACTCCCTACTTCCATCCTTACTCTCTGTTGTCTACTCTCCACACAGCAGCCTGGGACCCCAGTGAGATGTAAGTCAGCTCTTGTCACTCCTCAGCTCAAAGCTCTCCAACAAAGTGGCCTGCAAGATCCCAATCTGCCCCCAGTTCCTTTTCACACCTTATGTCCCACTACTCTCCATCTCCCTCCCTCCGCTCCAGCCACACTATCTCATTTTGTTCCTTGAAGATATTGGGCATGTTTCACCTCAGTGCCTTTGCACATGCTGTTCCCACTGCCTAGAATGCCTTGCCCCAGATATCCACAGGGCTTCATTCAAATGTTATCTTCTCAGTGAGGTCTCCCTGACCCTTGGCCTCATTCTCCCCCATAGGCCTTACCTGGTGACACACACTCTTCTACTCAATTGGTTTTGCCTGTTGTCTGCCTTCCCCCGCTAGCATACAAGCTCCATAATGGCAGGGACTTACATCCACCTTATTTGCTGCTGTATCTCCAATGCTTAGAACTGTGCTTAGTAGCACATAGTAGGCCCTCTTATATTTTGCTGAATTACTGAACTTCCTCATTTGTACAGAGAGGAAAACAGATCACTAAGTTTTTGAGAGGATTTGGGCTCATGCATAGAAATGTCTGACGCATGCCAAGCTCTCAGTAAGTCAGCTTTTCTAACGCCAGGCCCAAGTCTGACTCAGACAGAAACCCTGTCCTGGAGGACAGAGTGAACTTAGCTGACACCCAGGAGTGCTCGGCGCTTGGAACAGAGCCGTACATTCCTGGCTTTACACTCTTGGTGATTAAATGGGGACTCTGTTACTGGAAGCCAAAAGTCCCAGCCTGCTGGATTCCCCAGAACCCTCAGTGGGTGGATGAGGTAGGCTGAGAAACCACAGGAACAAGTCTGGCCTTGACTGGGAATAGAGCCCTGGGGATATTGAGCAGGCAAGAGGGGGTAGATCGCCCTTCTTCACACTATGGCTCATCGCCCAGGAGGAGCTGGTGAACAGTTTAGTGGGTTGCAAATAGCTCCTTAACGAGAAAATACTTGTGTGTTGCAGAAAAACGGTAATGGTCCACTTAAAATTTTTGGTTTCACTTACACATACATACGTGTGTGGACTGGATCACGACAGATTTCTAATTGTGGGTCAAGGTTAAACAGGTAAGTTTGAAAGCCACCAGGTTTGGGGAAATTAGGACTTGGGCTCCAACCCATGCTGAGATTTGAACCTCTGAAAGCCCCAGTGCCATGTCTGCCCATGGGAAGTTTCTAGTAGCGTTTGTTAGTTCTCTCCCCCAACGCTAGAGGGCTGATAAACGTGTGGACTGTGTTATCAGGACAGGATTCGTTAACTCAGCAAGTACTTATTGGCTTCTGATTCTGTGCCAGGCACTGGTCTAGATGCTGGGCACGTGTCAACAAACAGAACAGACAAAAACTCCAGCCCTTTCAGAGCCTGTGGTCCAGCAGGTGGAGCCCCAGAATAAACATCATCATCGTCAGAGGACGACTGTGAGGAAAACACGTCTGGGGTGGATGTTGCAGGGTGAGCGTACTCAGAAGCCCCAGGGAGTAGGGAAGCAGAGGGGTTTCACATAGGGTGCTCTGCGCAGACCCAGACACTTCAGCAGACTTGGGAGGTTAGTTAGCTGTGGCGACACCTGAAGAAAAGGCAGAGAGTCAGCTAGGACAAAGACTTAAGGAGGAGTGTGTTTAGCAGTTTTAAGGAATAGCAAGGGACCAGTGTGGCCAAAGCAGAGGGAGTCAGGGAGTGAGGGGCAGTTAGGGGCAGTGCAGACCTCGAAAGGCCACTGCCAGGACTTGGGTCTCGATTCTGGGTGGGAAGGGCAGTGCTTTGAGCACAGAAGTACGTGAGCTGAGTACTATTTCAAACCTATATCAAGGTCACTCTGGCTGCTGCCTTGAAACAAGCACAAGAGGGCAAGGGTGGGACAAGGGGCTGAGCCAGGGGCAGTAACCTTGATCGGAGCCGAGGCTATGATGGAGGCAGAAAGCCGTCAGGGTCTAGATATATTTTGAAGACAGAAACTGACAGGTTAGATGCAGCACGTGACAGCGGAGTCCAGGATGACGCTCCACATTTGTGGCCTGGGAAAGGGGACGGATGAGGTTGCCATCCAGCAAGAAGCAGAGGCCTCTGAAATGGACAAACGGCGCCAGCAGTGGCGGCACCAGAGTCCCGGACCAGGGAAACTGACTAGTCACAACTGCAGGCAGGGCCCTTGAAAAAAAGAGAAAGAAAGAAAAGGTCACAACCAAGTTCTCAGAAAGCAAACTAGGGTGGACCAGTCTGAGTCATTACTTTTTAAGTGAAAAATGAATGGTTTAGAGTTATAGTGAAATCTGTAGAGAAATCACTCTAGATTTCCTGGTCCTTAAAGATCAGTTACGCCTTTTGTTCTTCTAAGAGTATCAGATTCCTTCCAAGAGTAAGAGAAACCCACAGGCAGATGACAGTGGAAACTTCCCCTAAACAAAGTGAAGGTCATTGCAAAATACAGCCTGCAGACTTGGTCTGTCAAAGAAAGTCCGCATAAGAAGAATAAATTGAGGAGATCCTACAAAGGCTTTCCAATTAGGTTTTATTTTAGTTTCCAATATTATCAGCAATGATACAGGAGTAATTCAGGCAAATATATCACCTTAAATACATCGGAGAAAAAACTGTGTCAAGCACGTCTTGCACTCCAGCAGATGAACATAAAAACAGAGAACAAAATTAGCAGCATTAAATTAAAGTGCTTTTTGCCTAACTTCTTTCAGAAATGGTCTCTCCCTCAGAGTTATAAATTTACCCTTACTTATTGTAAAGGAGCACAAAACTCCATTCATTGCCCAGGGGCTACATTTAAAAAATTCATATGTTTATATTCTAAATAATTTTTCCCCCAAAAAGAACAAAATTCATTGGAATTATGTAATGCTTATTTCTCCTGACACGCTGTGTGAGATGACTACCATCCAGGCCTGGCAAACGCTCAGAACATCCTCCCACCACACAGCGACCTTGGCAAAGTCCATCACTTTGTTTCACACAACGGGGCAGATGGTGTGAAGGACAAGCAGACGCCTGGAGAGGACGCCACCTGCGTGGCCACCCACCAGTGAGTAGAGGCCACCAACTCATTTCCCCGAAGCCGAAGGGCGGTGGATTCAAGAGTAGGACAAGCCCCGCCTCTCGGTCTGAGCCCCACCTCTTTCTGGGAGAGAGGTGCTGCTTGTTTCTAGGAAGTTCTCTGACCTGCTCTGCAAAATCTGTTGCCCAAAGGCTGCTTGTCCCAGACAGTCAACGCCTAGGAGACAGAAACTTGCCCCCACTTCAACCAGTAACAACCCCCAAACTCAACAACGGGAAACACTTCTCAAAGTCAACATAAGGCCAAATGAGTGTCAGCTCGAGGCTCTGGGGACCGGGGTGGGTGAGAGGACAGATACGGGGCTGCCCACACTGTCTCCCTGCCAACTGCAGCATCACTGGCACAGGAGCCTTAATCCAGGGGACTGGTGGCCAAGGGCAGCTGGGGCCAAGGCGGGGGTGAGGAGTGGGGGCACGTCTCTTAAGGGATATAACAGGGATGCAATCGAGCTAGTGGGATGACAGCTCTCAGCCACCACGATCCCCTCACAGAGCGAGGTCAAACGGAGGACCCTGTTCTGTGTTGACTCCACATTCTCCAGCCATCTCGGCCCCCTCCCCTCATCCTGCCACCATCTTTCCTTCTACCACGTCCTTTATCAGTCTGGACCAAACCATCTTTCACTAATAATAAAACCAGACTACATAGGCCAAGGACCAAAACGAGAACAAGGGACACAATGAAGAGAAGGGAGACAAGTCCCTCTTTGTCACAGTAAGGGCCACCCACCCCTCCACACACCATCTCCCCTAAGCTATTCTCACTACTGCAGTTACCTCTGTACCATCTCTCCTACCCTTTGTGGCATAGGACCTGCCTCAGCCGAGAACCCGAGGCATCCTGAGCCCTACCACAAAGACATGTCGGGAAGGCTCTGTAAACAGGATGAAGCAGGAAAGCTGAAGAAAACTGATACACAAGCCACAAGTCCTTCTGGGATGGACTCAGCCTTTCTGGGACTACCTCTGGTGCAATCCAGAAGAAAATCCAACCACGCCCTAAGGAGGCCTTTCTCGAGGGCATGCTGGGGGCAAGGAGGGCAGGTGTGCATGGGTGGGCGTTAGTGTTGGCCAGAGGAGGAGGGGTCTGCCCGATACCCTTAAAGGCTCCAGTCAGGCATTCGGCAATGCTGGCAGATCCCACGACCTTATCAAGCAACCAGATGATTCTCAATCAAGCGAGCCTGACAAGGTAGAGAAAAGACTCGACTTAACTCCCTGGTACCATGCTGTCCATAGTCATTGTTTAAAAAAAGTCTCCTTTAGGGGTATGAGCCAGAAGATCCTCCTTCAACATCAGGGAAAGGAGGGGAAAATAACTAGCGTTTAAGGGCTCAAAACAGTATGAGACAGTGGGTGCTTTCAATTCTCACAGTGGCGGCAACTGACAGGAACTGCACGGGGCGCTGGTGGGAGGCCCCGCGCACCGGCGGCCGCGCCCCTCTCCCCGCAGGCTCCGCTCCTGGCCGCCCACTATCTGCTGGGCTGCAGGTACTGGTGCGTGAACATGTTGAGTTCGCTGTCCAACCAGCCCGCTTTATTCCTGCAGAGAAACGGTTATTGTGTGATGGTAACAGCTGATAATAGGTAACGTTCGCATTATTATGCCAAGCACTGTGCTAAGAATACTGGACGTGTGGTCTCACTTACTCCCCTGATAACCCCCATTTTACAGAGGAGGAAAACAAGGCCCTGAGAGCTTAAATAACTTCCTCCAGTCACACTAGATTAATCAGTGGTGGAGCTGAAAGGCAGGCTTTTCTGACCCTCCAGCCCGGTTTCTGCTTCACCCTGGGACCACGGACAAGCCTCTGAACTGTCGGACCAGTTTTCCTGCCTGTCAAGCAAGGGGTTGGGCTGCTGACACTCGGCCCTTTTCAGGTTCACCCCGCCCCTGTGGCTGACGAGGAGCACGGACACCCCTCCAACCCGAGATTTCCCAGGAGAGGAGCTATGTGTAAGGCCCTAGAAAATGGCTGTCCCAGGAAGGTGGGAAGGAGGGCAGATCTGCAGCCAGGGAAAGGAAGGGAAGGGAAAGTCCACTCCTCAGCTGAGGGGCTGGAGCAGCTGCCCTCGGACGCAGCTCCCCTTTGGTGCTGACGTCAGGGGCGGGGGCAGGAAGCACAGGGTCCCCGTGTACTGATGTTATCTCAGCTGAGTGGGCCGAGGACTTTTACACTCTGCTGGGTGGCTGCGTCATGAAATCTTACTCCACTCCACAGATGAAAACAAGGAGACACAGGAAAGCTCAGTGATTTCCCAGAACAGGAGCGTCTGGACCAGGAACAGGACACCCAGCTCCAAGACCGGTACTCTCTCCTGCAAACTCAGAGTTTCAACAGGGACCCAGGCAGATCTGGGCTCCAATCTGGGCTCTGGCAGTCACTTGCTGCCTAACCAGCTTCCCTGTGGGCAAAAACGCTGGTATGCCTCTTTCTCTGAGCTCAGAGAGAAATGGAGTAAGACGTGTATGGTAGGTCTAGCCAGTGTCCCCGGCACACGGTAGACAACAAAGGACAACCAGTGTGCAGAGTGTCAGAGGGCGCCGGGGCTGAGCGCACCTGGATTCTTCTAGTCCTGGCTCGACCATCTACTGTGGGATTCCAGACAAGCTACTCAACTTCTGCAGGCCCCAACTTTCCTTTTTATAAAACGGAGGTGATGATATGATCCTGAAGGGATGCTGAGGGTTGAGAGGAACATCTTGTGTCAAGGGCCCAAGACACTGCGATGAAGGAGGTGTGTGAGCTGCGACCTCACAGCACCGCTCTGCCTGGTCCTCTGCTGCCACCACGCCCCTGATGCGAGCGCCCTGAGGGCAGTGACCATTTCGTTGAACCTCCAATGCTGGCACTACACCTGGTATCCAGCGGGTGCTTGGCAAACACCTACCACAAGAGTGAGCTAAATCCCCACCAGAGAGATTGGTGTCCGTGCCCAAGACACAGACAAGCAACTGAGCTCCCACCATGCCTGAGCCACACCCCAGAGCCCAGCGCCCCCGCCGCCCAGGCCAGCCTCACCTGAGCAGCTTTGCTTTGCTCTGAAGCGAGTCAAGAACCTCAATTTTCTTGTTCATGGCGGCAATTTCCTGCTCCAGGTTCTCCCGGGTGACATCGACTTGCTGGCACAGATGAGCAAAGGTCCCAGACAGTTCCCTGAGTGGGAGAGAGTCGGACCAACCATGCAGCTGTTTTGCAGAACACCATCGGTGGCTAAATCCAACCCAGAGCAGGGCAGTCGCAGCCCATCTGTCCCCTGCTGGTGGCTCGGCCCTGTGCCAGTCCTGGTTTGGCAGAATCTTCTCTACCCTTGCTGAGACCACAGACATCACAACCACCACACATACTCAGCAACACCAGAGTGTGAGAACCAGGAGCACAGAACAGTGTGCACTGGGTTGGGCACAAGAGACCAAGATTCAGATCCTGGCTCTGCTGCTCATCAGCTGAGTGACAGGGGACAAGTGACTACTCCTCAAGTTTCCATGCCCTCATTTTGAGAAAGGAGATGCCCATAAAAACACGTCTACCTCAAAGGGTTGGAGAAGAAAAAGAAAAATTAGGAGCAAAATGCCTAGCAAAGAGCCTGCCACAGCAGCAGAAGGCAGGGAGCTGCCATTCACCCCACACCACCCAGATCACGGATCCACTCCCACCTGACCCAAGCCGTGCCATGAAGAAGGGGCTGTGGCTTAGAATTTCAAGGCTATATCCACACCCAAGCCCTGCAGGGCAACCTTTAAAAAATCCTACACATAATGTCCCTTGTCTTCCCATGTCTCATGTCTTCCTTCCCTGGGAGAGCAGAGGCCTACTTGGTTCCAGCAGAGGACATAGGTGTCTCTGGAGAGACGCCTCTCCCCAACCCTGGCCTCAAGCTGGCACTACACAGCTGAAGAGCAGGGTCAGACGATGCTCAGGGCCCAGTGGCTTCCAGGCCAGGTAAGGAGGGAACCTCCAGGGAAGACCTGAACCCCAGGAGCCAACGCTGGCCCCTTGGGTTAATGGGGACACTCACTGCTGGACTTGGTGGCTGCAGTTGGAGCCGGTGTAGCTGATGATGAGCTGAAGCTTCTCACTGGCGTACTCCACAAACTGGCGCTTGAAGGCCCTCTCCTTGGCCTTGGTGGTCCAGGTCAGACGCTCGTAGACATAGAGGAGGCCATAGAGCCCAAAGGAGAGGGCGATGAGCCGCCAGCCCACGGCCTTCCACACCTGCAGAGGCACAGCGGTCAGCCGGCACAGCCTCTCTGCCATCCCAGTGCTCATCCCTTCAGCCTGTTGCTGCCAGGACCGGCCTGAGATCCCCAGCCAAGGAGCCATTGTGTTTCTACTCAGAACACCTTTGATCCCACTGAGGCCAGAAGGGCAGGGACTGTCTCGAGTTTGGAAATGAGGGAAACTTAGTGCTGGCCCCATGATGGGGCTGGAAGCAGAAGCACAGATCCAGGCACACAGAATTCTTAAAGCAACACCCGTGCTGCTGACACTGACAACAAGCAGGATTCCGCACAGCACTCCTCAGCAGATGGCTTCTTTTGGTCTGGGGTGGAATACTGTGGTTCAGGGCAGTGTGGTCATACTCAGAGCACGGGACTCAGAGCTGGAAATCGAGGCGCCAGTGCTGCCTGCCATCCTGGCTGTGTGACCTTCGGCAAGTTTCTGTACACCTGCTTCCTTACAAAATGGGCATAATGGTCTCCACCCAATTCACAGGGTTGTTTGGGTAAACTGAGATATTGTAAAAGGGCTACATAACCACCGAGTGTCAGCGTCTCCAGTAATTACCCTCTGCCAGGTCACCATCCATGAAAAATGAACCAGAGCATGACCCATCTGCAAACACGCAGGGAGAGGGGCCTCGGCTCTGTGCCCCCCTAGTCGCACAAGCGGAGAACGCAATTCCTCACAGTCTGTTACAGCCACGTTCTGCCACCACTGCACAACTCAAGCATCCATGATAGAGAACGTGCCCACATCCTCGAGAGAATCGGAAGCCTAAATGACTCCGGCTGCAGGGTGTCTTGAGTCAGGATGTGGGGAGCACCTCATTATCAAGAAGGCAGCCTGCGACCTCAGGCCTTGGGGTGGGAGGAAAGGGCCACAAAACCAGGAGATGGAGAGACGAGGGTTCAAGGCCCCCCTGGCTCTTTCGTCTTAAACCCCTGTACGTTTTGCTCTCAGTTTCCTCACCTACAAATGAGAAACTCCTGGTCAAGCCCAGCTCTCTAGAACCCAGGTTTATCAATTTCTCAGGTCACTTCCCTATCCATCATGTAGTACAGGCCCTACAGGGAAAAGAACACGGCCTTAGAGTCAGACGGGGCCAGAGTTCAAATCCCAGCTGTGTCTTTGGCAAACCAAACCTACATTTTCCTCATCTGTAAAATGGGAACAGTGCTCTCAACATCATGTTAGTTGAGTGGGACTTACATAAGTCAATCAATATATGTTCAAGGGCTAAGGCTGCAAAGCTCCCCATGAGACCACAGTGAAGAGATGGATGTGGAAACGCTGTGCGTGCTGAGGAGTGCTGGGCCAACGCAGGGAGCACCACCAGAAGTGTGCCCTTCAGTCCCCACTCGCCTGCCCTTCACCCCCCGCCCACTTCCCGAGCAGGGTTTGTCACCGACCACTCCTCCAACCACGAGAATGCCCATGGAGGTCCTGGACGTCAGGGAGGCCAGGCCAGTGACCATGGAAACCATGAGCTCTTCTTGGGTGAGGGAGCCCTGTGGCAGGGGGGGCATGCTGGGGTTGGCCGGCGTCAGAGGGACAGGACGCTGCACCTGAAGAAAGAAATGAGGGGAAGGGTTGAGAAGAATGTGGCAAGTCTCTTATACAAGCCTCAAGTGACCCTCGAGGCTAGGAGTCCTGGAACGGGAACACAGAGAACAGCTCTTCAATTTCCAAAAGCAAAATGAGGGAAATTGAGTTTTGCAGGTAGCAGAGAAGGATTTAAGCTTCATAACAGACGTGCCAGCCCAATGGTAAGCATCGTGGGATGCTACAAAATATGAGCAGTGGCCATCCTGGAACGCTTCAGCACACTTCGCCAAGTGCGCCAAGAGTAGTACATACAATAACTCAAGCAGCACAGAGTGGGGTGTTTTAAAATCTGAATTTTAAAAGGGTGCTATATGGATATATATGTCATCTATATTTAATATATATAGATAAATATAGATTAAATATAATAATATTTAATATTTACCTTAACATATATTGGAAAGTAATATAGCTATTATTTGTGATTTCACAAATATTAGTGCCCAGGATAAGGCAAAAACCTCGACTGTGGTGTGCCATGTGGCGGCACACATGCCACGGCTGTCGGCCTCAGGGAACCCCTTTCAGAGTGGTTCATGTGTGCGGAGACGGGGAGCAGACTGACCTCCCGCGAGGCCCAAGGGGGAGGGACTCTGCTTGCCTGGTCATTGTAGCCCATCAAGGCCCGGCGGCTGTTCTTGGGGCCCAGGAACCTATTCACCAGCATGGTCCACCCAAGGGAAAAATGGAACTCGATGTCCTCCTGAAAGTCAGCACACAGCTTGTCACAGTTCAGGTCATAGCTGAGGGAGAAGCATTGCCGGGGGACCAGCATGTCTATCTGACTCCGCACAGACACAGGAAGGAGGGGTTTCAAACCATCTGTCAGGAACAAAAACAAGGAGAAAGCACATCAGCTCAGCCCCCACGCCAGACCAGTGCCAAGTCAGCCACCACCAAGGATGCAGATGGTTCTGCCCCGAAACCAGGCCTGGACGAGCGGGCCTGTGGGACTGCGAGTGCCTCACTCAGGGCAGGCAGGCCAGCTCTCCCCAGGGGTATGCAGACGAGGCTCCAGACCTGCTGACATTTAAGCCTCATGTGGATTTAAGGAGCAGGCCAAACTCAGCCTACGATAGTCCCACGTGGTAACAACACGGCTCCTGGAGTCTACGCGTGGGATGAACTCACAACACATACCCAGAACCTGAGGGCATTGAGTCAACTCACCATTTGGGCAGCCCAGAGCCTCAAGTCCCGAGTCCCCTGTGCCACTGACCTATCATCTCCTGCTGCATGGTCTGCAGGGAGCTGGTGATGGCCGTGGAGCAGCGGTCGGACATATTTCGGCCCAGTCCTTCCTCTATATGGCGGTGCAGTTCCTGCAACCAGAAGAGAGAAGTTAAGGGAAGCAGCACGCCCCGTTGGGAGTTCCTTCTGGAAAGCCAACGGACAAGGAAATCTGAGGCTGGTCAGCCCCGCCCACCAGGGGACGGCGGAAGGCTGCGTGAAACCTGGGTCTCGTTTCCCTGGCTGAGGGGCCCTGACACAGACCAGTGGGGGCTGAATCGCTGTCTGCTCGGTGATTCCATCCAGGAGCCAAAAGGGATTAAGAGGGGCCCCTGCCCAGGGCACCCACTGCTTAACAACTCACATTCTTATAAACCTTGAGGACTACTGGAGAAGGGTGGAAATCCATCTGGTACTCGTCCACGAGCACAGAGAGGCGCCTGATCTCCTCGGCCATCGCCGTGGACACCTACAGCAGAAGGAAGCACGCGGTTAAGCCCCAAGAAGAATGTGGTTCAGTTTTGCAGCACCAGGAGAGTCTGAGAGACTCCAACAGACGGTGTAGCCTTCCCCTCAACCCAGAGTCTCCTCAGCTGATCTGTGGAGTTAAAGCTTCTGAGGCAGAAGGGACATCAGAGACTGGGCGCAAACTCTGCTCTACGACGTGGAGAAGGAGGCCCAGAGGGCGACCTTTCCAGGGTCACACGAAGGAACAAGGAACCCAAGGAGGCTCCATTCTCACATCAGGGCCCCCAGTTCTTTCCCGGAGGCTGAGAAGTGCCCCGACGAGGATGTCTGCTTTTCACTTTTGCATCACACTGGACTTGACTCTGAGTCCCAATCTCCCCAAGCGCTTCCTTCCGCTTCTCACCTGCCGCTCGACTTCCTCCGTAATCTGCTTGATCCGCAGCTTGTAGTCCTGCGCCAAGAGCTCCAGCTGTTTGTCAATAAACCTCAGCCGCTCCTGCCGCTCCTCACGCATTTCCAGGCAGTAAACCCTGAGAGAAAGGGCGCTGGTTACAAGACCCAGGTCCCCACGGACTAAGCAGAGGAGCAAGAGGGGACGCCAGAAAGCCTGCGTGGGCCCCAGCTGTGATCCTGGCCGTGGCGAGCCCAGGGGGTCTTGGTAGCTTCTCACATATGCCCAGAGGTGTGCCCTTCCCCGTCCCAGGTTGGGGGAGAGGTGGTGCCAACTGCTCGCCCTTAGGTCTTCCATTTGGAAGATGTGGTGGTGACAGAGGCAGAGGGTACTTTCAGGGGGTTTAGAACAAGCTCTGCCAATTAATGTGGGGAAAAAGCTCAACCTTACTAGTAATCAGGAAAATGGAGCAAGGAAGAGCCACTACTCTGTGCAGCATCCTGGCGAGGCTCAGTGAGTCTGCAGCAGTGGTGAGGGCCGGGGAAGGAGCGCCAGACATCCGGCGGTGGGACCACGAATGGCTCAGATGTTTCAGAAAGCAACAGAGTGAAATGGGCAAAACTGAAAGCACATTTCCTCTAAGACGAACAGTGCCACCTCCAGGAATCAATCCCAGAAAGAGTCTGACAAATGTGCACAAGGGGACACGGAAACTGGTGACCCCTGCAGCAGGGTTTGCAATAGCAAAAAATGAAATCTAAAATCAGTGGGAAAAGGAGAAATATTTACAGAGTATACATACGGAATATATACAGGAATATAATGGAATCCTCCATAGCAGTTAACAGTCATGAACTCCAACTACATGTATCAACGAGGAAAAAGGGCAAGGACGATGCCGAGGGGAAAGGAAAGCCAGGTGCAGGAGCAGGCGCAGTGCGGTGCCGGAGCGGCACAGTCACAGCGCGCACAAAGCTACAACATGCACGTACGTCTTCAGGATTTAAGTCCTTTTTAAAATGGATGACAGGACTACACGCCACATTCATGATCACAGCTGCCTCTGAGGAGGGCGCAGAGTGCCACTGGGACAGAAGCTGAAGAATCAAAGGGTCTTTAACATTTTTTTCTGTCTTTTTTTAACTTAAATATAGAGCAAAGACTGTCAATTCTGTGTGGTAGAAGCAAGGCATTTTTACATTATTCTCCGTATTTTCCTATAGTTTAATTTCTCCAAAAACAGTTATTTTTAAAAAATGTGTTCCACTTTATGCTCTGAGAATGGCTGCAGTGCAGCACTGGGCTGAGGCCTCCAACGCGGGCTCGTGCGGGTGGCTTTTCAGGGAACCACGCTGCACAGGCCAGGTGGGACAGCCAGCCAACGGCCCTCCTCACCAGCGGCTCCACGTGGATCTAACATGGGCTGGTGGGAACCCAGAGACCCAGCTCTGCCTTGGGGGCTCTGACCCTGGGCACATCCCAGGCAGGGGCAAGGCTATCACTGCCCAGCGCTCCCCTCCGCCTGCCCACAGTCTCGAGTTCTTACCGCTGCTCCTGCGCCGCGATGTGCAGAGAGTCCATGATGAGGCGGACTGCCTCTGCAATCTGCTTGGCCCGAACCGTGTGCTGCTCAAACTTGGTCTTCACTGCAGACTGGGAGATGCACTCCTGGAACAGACAAGAGGCACTGAGGGAGGCAGAGGCCACCAGGTGCCCCCAGCCAAGGGCCAGGCTCACTGCCAGGGACACAGCCAGTGACAGCTGGGGAGCACAGAATCACCAGATATCATAATCAAAGGACTCACTTCAAACCTCCTCTCAAAATTCTGAAACTCGAACATCCTCACTTGAAAGCCTTCTGCAAGAGCGCCCCCTAGGAGAATTGCACGGCATTAGTCTGGAAATAACTTGGCAGTGAAGGAAAATGGTGAGATCCCCCAACACCGAGCCGACGGGGCACTTGGCCAAACACTGGCTGGGAAGCAAAGAGCTTCTCACTCAAGGCTCTTCTCATCATCTCAATCTCAGAACTACTTTCTACCAGGCGACTTAGCATGAGACCAAACGTCTCAAATCAGGGACAAGAAAGAAGTCCGTTCCATCATCACCTCCTTCGGGCATGCCCTGGGCCTTCTGGATCCTGGCATTGAGCACCTCCTTGGCAGACACAAAGAAGATGCGGTCTCCAGCCTGGCCTCGATCCACTACGCCCAGCTCATCCACCAGGAAGCTGGTACAACGCTCCATGTGCTGCCGCCGCACCTGGAACCAAGCAGATGGGGGCACGTGGCTAGGTGGGATGTGGGGGGCCCCTCCTGATGGAGCCCACAGCCCCGAACTGCCTCTTTTCGAAAAGACAGGTGATATAGCCACAGGATTCAGTATTCACAAGGTGTAAACACACACAGAGAGCAAACCATCACCCACCATCTCTGTTCTCTATCCACCAAGCTCTCCAGAATCAATGTCATGGGGGTTTCTTGGGGTACAGCCTGGCAAAGATACTTTATGCATATGCAAGCAGAAATGCTTAAACATGCCCCAAACTGCCTCTTGTTAGAGCCTATATAATGTCTCACTTTGGTGCCCCAGAAGGAAAGAAACCTAAACCCGGGCTCTACACTAACAAGCCCATCCTCCCAGGAACTCATTTATAAAATGAGCGGGGCCACCAGACAATCCTTTAGCTCTGAAGCCCCAGGTTCTACCGTTAGAACTTACAAATGGTAACAGCCTGTTGTGGACAGCTGCCATATGCCAGGCGCTTTTCTCAATTCTAAGAGTTCATCCTCTCAACAACTCTATCTATTACACCCATCTCACAGGTGAGGAAATCGAATTTCCAGAACAGTTAAGAATCTACCAAAGTTACACTGCTCAGTGTAAGCCTGCTGACTGTACACTTTACCATCCAATAGTAGCAATCTGTTACTCCTTTTTCTTTCACTTCATACAGAAAAAGTTAAAAATTGTGAGTTGTCAGTAAGAACAAACTATTCTCTGCTCCTCTTTTAAGCTTCTTTCCTGGATGTCTTCTGAAAGCCAAGCCTGTTCTATAATGACTAGTTCTTTTTTTTTTTTTTTTAAGATTTTATTTTTTCTTTTTCTCTCCAAAGCCCCCGGTACATAGTTGTGTATTTTTATTTGTGTGTCCTTCTAGTTATGGCATGTGGGATGCTGCCTCAGCATGGCCTGATGAGCGGTGCCATGTCCGTGCCCAGGATTTGAAGCGGAGTGCACAAACTTAACCAC
The DNA here is from genome assembly GCF_021613505.1 of Equus quagga. Taxonomy (NCBI): domain Eukaryota; kingdom Metazoa; phylum Chordata; class Mammalia; order Perissodactyla; family Equidae; genus Equus; species Equus quagga. Next base: position 39,742,531 of record NC_060271.1, read on the forward strand.
TTGGCCATGGGGCCGGCCCCTGCCTAGTTCTTCATGAACCAAAGTGAGCACTGGCCCCACACAGGGTGCAGCTACTGTGGTGGGGATGCTTTTCAGACCTGGAAGAAAGCCTCTCAAAGAGCAGAGGGCTCTGGGAAAGTGAATGGGAGAAGTGAAGAGAGTTTGTAAAGCCACCAGAAGACACCACAGAGACCCCAGGGAACACTTGGGAAATCTTTGGCAATAAAATTCATTCAGGGAAGTCATAGACCTCACATGGCCTGGGAGCGCACGAAGCGGCCGCGGGAGGACGCCGCTCACAGGGATGCCATTCCCCAAACCCCTGAATGAAGCGGCACCAACCTCCTCCATGTACTCGGGCTCTGAGGCGGACGCATCCCAGCGGTTGTTAAGGATGAAGATGTTTGGGCGGGACAGGCGCTCGCTCACCTTGTGGAAGAACTGCTTTTCCTGGACAAGGAGAAAGACCTCAGTGTAGGCGGGGCGGTGCCAGCCAGGGCCCCAGGAGTGTGGGAAAAGGCGGAGGAGGGGTTACCGTCTGCATCAGGGTGGACTCCGAGTTGGCCACCAGCACAAACACATCAGCGTCCAGGCAAAACTTGTCAATCCAGCTGTCCAGCTCTGTGGTGACATCGATGCCAGGGCTAGGTGACAGGTAAACCATCATCAGACACACAGAGCATGGGCCCTACCTTTCCTGCTCTGACAGACCTGAGGTGGCCAGGCAAGGGAGGAAAGCTAGAGATGGGACAGAAATCAGGCCTGGTCCTTATTGGAGGAAATCTTAGTTTTCATTTCATAAGCTTCCACATTGCGTGAAAATGAGTTTTTTGCCACATCCATCTACCACTTTTATAAAAACATAATGATTTGTCATTTTACTTTGAGGATACACAATTAAGGTGAAGTTTTGTATTTATGTGAGCCCAGGAAGCACTGCAGTACTGTATTTCTTGGTATAACTTGTCCACAAAGCAGGGCAAAGTGCTCCTTCAAGAGAAGTAAAACCTAACCCGTACCCCACAGAGCCCCCCACCACAGGCTCCCACCCCTAACACACAGACTAACACTGGACTGAGGCTGAGAACCTTCCCACTTTCGAGCATCCCTCCTACCCCTCCACAGTGTCCTCAGACCATCACTGGGACATCTTCAGGGCACTGATGCCCATGGGTAGAGTACAGACCCTGGAGGAAACCCAAGAGGCAGGAGGATTTGGTTGAGCCAGACTGAAAGGAAGTAACACTTAATCAGAGCAACCACAGGGCCTTGGGGACCCTGGTCTGGATGATCCAGAAACGGAAACCTGGTGCCCGCCCAATCTGCACCTCTGAGGGAGGCACCCTCCCTCTTACCTGTCCATCAGCACGAGGTCATCCTTCAGCAGTGGGCACTTGGAGTTGGGCCACATCACACTCACCAGGCTGCCAGCGTGCAGCTGCTCGTCCTGGTGGAGGGCGTGCGCCAGCTGGTTCACAGTCTGATGGGGAGGAGGGAAAGAAAGATCACGGCTGAAGAAGAGCCACCAGCCAGGAGACTGGGCCACGGCACAGTGGCCTGAGGCTGCTGCCCAATGTGCTACTCCTTTTTCTTTCATTTCACATATAAAAAGTCAAGAGCTGGGTGGGAGCTGTAAATAAGAACCAACTATTCTTTGCTCCTCCTTTAAGCTTCTTTCTTGGATGTCATCCTAAAGCCCAGGGTGTTCTCCCTTAATTCTTTATGAACCAAAATGAGTATATGGCCCCAAAAAATAATGCAACTGGCTCTCAGAAAAATCAAAATGTGCATGCCCCTAGCTGACATGTCAGAATCACAGAGCAAATGCAGGAATCGCTCTCTGGCAACACCTCAAAAAAGAACGAGGCACATACTCTCTTCATTGCCAAGAGAAGTCAGATGGCCTGCTTGGCACACGCAATGAAGTGAAGACTCCGGATTGTTTCAGACCCTCCCTGAAGCTCTCGCTGGGCTAGAACAGGGCTTCCTGTACCCCACTGCAGGGGCACTGCCCTCTCCTGTCGGTCCCGTCATAATGGACCCGACCCAGACAGCTGAAAGCTGGGCCAGAAGGCTACACGGGCATGGTCCTGCCACAGCGCCCTCACCTTGACACTCTTCTTCTCCTCCGAGCCCTCCGTGAGGAGGAAGGCCTCGTGGCCATCTGTGCCCTCTACCCGCAAGAAGCAATTGGTGGTGTGACCAATCCCAGAGGGCAGAACTTTGTCCCAGAGCATGGCATTGATCACGGTGCTCTTCCCATTGCTCGTCCTATGAGAAAATACCGGCTGTCAGTGAAGCTACCAACATCCGAGTTTTAGGCTTTCCCAACAAAGTAACCAGCCTGGAAGTCCAAAGGCTTGTTCTCTGCAGTGACACCAGAGCCCGGACAGGCAGAGTGGACACTCTGAGTTTATGAAAATGGATGGACAAACACCACTGACCCGTGACTGTGATGTGCTCCCGGTTCATCACTGCAAAGGAACCTATAAGGGGCTCACACAGTGCAGCACCAGCATGCAGACACTTAACCTGTCCTCAGGTAAGCCCGGCCCGACCGCAAGCCTCCCAGCATCGCTGTGGAGACCACCTGTCTCCAAAGGATAACCCGCTCCTCTACTTGAAACCACTGCCTCACCCCCCGGGGTGTCATCCTCAGTCTATGGGACCTCAGCTGAATGACCCCAAATGACCCCAATGTCCTGGGTTTTGCACAAAAGGCCTGTACTGCTGCTCTTCTTCCGTCATGCTCCTCCTCACCAGACCAGAACCAGCTGGTCACTGCTGGCTACCGGAGAGATTACTGTCGCCCTCCTGCCCCGTTCGGTATCCCGGTTCTCGAAAAACAGCTCTACTCAGTTGACTCACCAAGATGGGGGCCACACCTCTGAGGCGAGGACAAAGAAAGGACAGCCAGAGGAGCTGAGAGCCACACCTGAGGTCACAGATCACTAAGGGTGGGACTCAAAGCAGAGTGCCTACTCCTCAGGCTACCACAGTGTGCACAGCACCCAACCTGTCCACAGGCCTTTTTCCCCTCTACCGGATTTTAATTTTTTTAAAGGTGCTGTAGTATAATAAGAAACATATTTGGTCTTTGTCCCCAGTTTCTGGCACAGAGCTCCTAAAACTCCTGGCATTTCCTGAGTGATGGGAGTGTCTGTTGTCATTTATAAGGAGCCCATCTTGAGCACACTTGTTTACGCTGCTGAGGTGGCTCAAGGTGAGGCCCCCAGACAGTCTCAGGAAGGGCTGGTCACCAGAAAGACCAAGTGATTACTGGCCTGGAACTTTCAGCTCCACCTCCAACCTCAGGGAAAAGGCAGAAGGGGGCTGTGGATTAAGCTCCATAAGAACTTCTAAACAATGAGATTTGATGAGCTTCATGCACATGCCTGGAGGGTGGTGCATTCCCAGTCCCAGCGGGGACAGAAGGTCCTGCACTCAGGACCCTCCCAGACCTCACCCTGCATACCTCTTCATCTGGCTGTTTGTGTATCCTTTATCACATCCCTTATCACATCCCTTATCATACACTGGTCAACGTCAGTAAATGCTTCCCTGAGCTTTGGGAGCCACTCCAGCAAATCAATCCAACTTGAGGGGGGGTCATGGGAATCTGTGATTTACGGTCAGTTGGTCAGAAGCACAGGTTTCCAAATGGCGTCTGAAGTGGGGGCACGCTTGTGGCAGTGTGGAGTCTGACACTACCTCTAGCTAGACAGTGCAGAATTGAGTTCAATCTGTAGGTCACACAGTCAGTGTCCACTGAGAACTGCTTACTGATGTGGAAAACACTCCAGAGATGCCTACTAGACCTCAAAGTGGACTAAGGAGATCTGATGGCTAAAACTATAAATCTTAGGAAAAAACATAGGGGAAAAGCCTCATGACATTGGATATGGCAATTTCTTGGGTGTGACACCAAAAGTATAAAGACAAAATGGACTATATCAAAATAAAAAACCTCTGTGCAAAGGACACAGTCAACAGAGTGAAAAGGCAACCCACAGAATGAGAGAAAATATTTACAAATCATGTGTCTGATAAGGGATTAATATCCAGAATACATAAAGAATTCCCACAAGTCAACAACAACAACTTAATTTAGAAATGGGCAAAAGACTTGAACAGACATTTCTCCAAAGATGTAAGAATGGTCAATAAGCACATGAGAAGATGCTCATCACTAATCATTAGGGAAAAGCAAACCAAAACTACAATGAGATACCACTTCATACCCACTAGGATGGCTACTACCAAAGAAACAGAAAACAAGTGTTGGGAGGGTGTGGAGAAATTGGAACCCTGTACACTGCTGATGGGAATATAAAATGGTCGTAGATATGGAAAACGATACGGTGGTTCCTCACAAAACTAAAAATAAAATTACCATATGATCCAGCATTTCCACTTCTGAGCATATATCCCAAAGAACTGAAAGTAGGGTCTTGAACAGATATTTTTATACCCATGTTCACAGCAGCATTATTCCTAATAGCCAAAAAGTGGAAGCAACCCAAGTGTCAATCATGGATGCATGGATAAACAAGACACAGTATCTACACAGAAAGGAATACCATTCAGCCTTAAAAAGGAAGAGGATTCTGATACACACTACAACATGGATGAACCTTGAGGACGTAATGCTAAGTGAAATAAGCCAGTCACAGAAGGACAAATGCCGTATGATTCCACTCATACAAGGTCCCTAGGGCAGTCAGATCCACAGAGACAGAAATAGAATGGTGGCTGCCGGGGGGAGAAGGGAACAAGAGTGGTGTTTAACAGGTAGAGTGTCAATTCTGCAAGGTGAAGAAGTCCTACAGATGGATGGTGGCAATGGCTGCACGACAACGCGAATGTATTTAGGACTCCTGAACTGCACCCTTAAGAATGGTTAACAACGGTAAATTTTCTGTTACGTGTATTTTACCACAGTTAAAAATTAGAACAACAAAGAAGCAGAGCAATGAACTCTGAGGCAGGCCAGCTGCGCCCTGCCTTGGGGCTCAGACTGTGATCCTGTACAAAGCACTCCCTCCCAGCCGGGAAGAAAGAAGGTGTGAGGGCTCCAAGGACTCACCGGCCAAAAAAAGCCACTTTCATGTGCCGCCGGGCCAGCACCTCGCTGATGCCCCTGACTTTGGACAGGTAACCTTTGACATCCAGGACCTGTTCTTCTGTCGTAACGGGATCCAATTCCGCATTCCTGTAGGTGTCTGGAGATGGAGATTGAAAAAGGGGCACCACATGGTCAAAGGAGTTCCACAGTCACAAGTCCGGAGGGGACAGAATCCACCACGGGGGCCCCCTGCTATGGCCGCACTGAAGGTTCAGACTCCCCACTGAGGGGCCTGTCGCGCAGCCGGTAAGAACAGACTTGGGAGCAACTGCCTGGGTTCCCGTACAGGGAGTGCTGGTGCCTGCCTCTTCCCAGCTTTGTGACCTCAGGCTAACGAAGCTTTCTGCACCTTAGTTTCCTCACCCTTGAAATGGAGATAACAACAGTACCCACCTCGCGTGATGCTGCAAGGATTAAATGAACTAAAACAAACAGTGCTAAGAATGGTGGCTGGGACACATGAGTTCTTGAATGTTAACTGCCATCATTTACTTATATGTTTTTTACTAAAATACTTACAAAGTTCTCACTACATACCAGGCACTGTTCTGATCACTTTTCAAACACGGCCTCATATAATCCTTGTCATTTACCACGAACAGCGTTAGTAAACAGCAGAGCCGGCATCGGCAGCAGGCAGCCTGGTTCCAGAGTCCGGGCTCATAAGCACCCTGTGCACCTTCCCAGGGCTGTTCCTGACCGGGCCCCGCCTACTGCTCCCACTGGGTCTCTTGCCACCCCGCTGCCTCCCATACCACCTCACCACATCCCCACACCGCCACGCTGCCTCACCATTACTCTGGGCTTTGCTCAATCCTGCCCTGAACCTCCCCTCCCCACTCAAAGAACTGATGCACTGCCTTTGGGTGCTCTGGCCCATTCCACTCAGCCGAAGGTCTAGCTTGGACTGCACAGCCCCCAGGAAGCCTTCCCTGACTCCCCCCAACCTCAGTCAGGTCCCCTTGTTTGTGCTCCCACAGCACCCTATACTTCTGCTATCTTAGCACTGACCTCACCATAGTGTAACTGCCTAGCTCACCTGTCTGCATCATCCACCACGTGAGGGCCCAGCTGTCCAATGCCAGCACCCAGTGCTCAGCAGGTGCACAAAGCTTGCTAAGCGAACAGACAATGGGATCACTGCACTGCTTTTTCCCAGCGCCCTTCACAGGCAGATGGAAAACAAATTACGACAGATGGGAGCTACTGAGCAAGATCCTGCCCCCATCTCATCTAGTTATGTTTATGTCCCCCCATGTGATGGTACATGGTGTGATGATGTGATGGTATATGGAGGTGAGGCCTTTGGGAGGTGCTTAGGTCATGACGGTGGAGCCCTCACGACTGGGATTAGTGCTTATAAAAGGGATCCCAGAGAGCTAGCCAGCCCCTTCTGCCATGTGATTGCATGTGATGCTACAGAGAAAAGACATCAGTCCAGGGAGCCGGCCATCACCAGACATCTAATCTGCTGGTGCCTTGACCCTGCACTTTCCAGCCTCCAGAACTGTGAGAAATAAATTTCTGTTGTTTATAAGACACCCAGTCTATGGTATTTCTGTCACAACAGCCCAAACAGACTAAGACACTAGTGAACCACTGGGCTGACAGGCCCCAGCACCGAGCACTCCCACAGCATCTGGAGCATCAGTGGCATTCCAGTGACTGCCCAGTGAGCTTCCCCTGCAGCTGGTGCCATGAAAGGAAGTGATCAAACCAACAAGGCCTCCCCACATCCGCTGGTCACACACACCCCACCCACCAACATTCCTCCCTTATGTGGGCATGGCCTTCGGAATGCACCGCAAAGGAAGCTGGGAGCCTGTAGCTACATTTAAAAGAAACAGCCAGTAGACAGGCAAGCTCTCATTACCTGCCCTTAAGACAACACTCCCAAGGCAGTAACCATCCTCTCCCCCAGCCAGCGCAATCCCCAACACATCTCAGGATCACTCTAGCTCTTTCCCTTCCAGTCCAGCAATAAGACAGACCTCATACTACTTTCATAAAAAAGAGAAGTCAAAACACCCATTCCTGAGGCCATCACATAAACACCTTCATTAAACATGAATTCACCCATAGCACCATCTGAGTAAGTGACTCAGAACATCACAGAGAGTTAGTGTGGGCTCTGAGAGGACAGTGGCCTAGTCTGCGCCATCTCTGCATGCACAGAACCAGGCGCACCACAGCTACTGCTAAATAAATGGGCAACGAAGCAGACTAACGTCAACCACCAATCGTACAACTTTAACATCCAGATTTGTTTTTTTTTTTTTAAAGATTTTATTTTTCCTTTTTCTCCCCAAAGCCCCCAGATACACAGTTATATATTTTTAGTTGTGGGTCCTTCTAGTTGTGGCATGTGGGATGCCACCTCAGCATGGCTTGATGAGCGGTGCCATGTCTGCACCCAGGATTTGAACTAGCGAAACCCTGGGCCATCGAAGCAGAGCATGAGAACTTATCTACTAGGCCACAGGGCCGGCCCCCATCCAGATTTTTAAATTTAAAAAATATTTAGGGAACAAATTCTCTTGCATCAAGCACCATGCTAAGGGCAAGGCATAAAGAGCCCACTCTTCGTCTCAGTCTGTTCGGGCTGCTGTAACAAAATACCACAGAATGAGTGGCTTACACACAACAGAAAGGTACTGTTAACACTTCTCGTGGCTGCAAGTCTCAGATCACAGTGCCTGCCTGATTGGGTGAGGGCCCTCTTCCAGCTTGCAGACTTCTCATTGTTTCCTCACATGGCTGAAGGGGGCTAGGGAGCTCTGTGGGGTCTGTTTTATAAGAACACTAATCTCATTCATGAGGGCTCCACCCTCATGACCTAATCACCTCCCAAAGGCCCCGCCTCCTAACACCATCACACTGGACCTGAGAATTCCAACATGTGAATTTGGGGGGACGCAAACATTCAGACCATAGTGCTGGACACATTCCCTTTCTTTAAAGGGAACCTTAAGTAGCAGCCCGACATGTACACCACCAGAAGCCCAGCCACTTGAGCGGAGAGAAGCGTGTCCCTGGGGCATTTCCACTGAACTCCTAGGGCTCTACAGACTAGAATTTGAAAACCCCTTGTCTTACCTAAGCCCCTCTTTCAAAAATGAGGAAACCAAGTGAAGACTCAGCTACTGGGTCTTCACTAACAATCGCAGGACCTGGAGCCAAGGTGCACCCTCTAGAAAGGAAGCCTGAGAAAGTCAGCGGCACCATACTGAGTGGGGCCCCAGGAACCAATCCTTCCCTGCTGACAGGGCGGGGCCCAGAGGTTGGGCTCAAATTAGTAACTAGTGGAAAAGGGGCTGGTGACGCAAGTTTCCTATCTGTAATCCTGTCATCTAAAAATATCAGAGAGAAAGGACACCCGGGTCAGGGACAATCAACACCCAGACAGTGCCTGGTATTAATGGTGGCCAGAACCAGGCCAAGGAAAACACCTGGGCTTTGGACTCAGAGACATCTGGGTAGAGCCCTGATGTGTCACTTACAATCTCCAAGGCTCAACCTGCTTATCGTCTAATCGGGATAAGATTCACCCATCCCTTGTGATTAAATGAAACAGATTATAAGGAATTCTTAAATGGCAGGTTCCTCATTTTCCTGGCCTAATCGCCCTGGAGCCCAATTCCATGTGATTCCGAGAACAGAGCACTGCTGAAGGTGACAACCCATCTGGCAGCCCAAGGGCAGGGCTGGACCTCCTCACCCCAAATCCTGCACGGAAATATGGAAACTGGTAGGAGTGGGCCTGGCTGAGCAGGTTGCCTATCTTACCTTCGAGGAAGGTGGCGCTCTCCTGGATGTAGGCTCCCAGCTGCTCAAAAATGCCATTGATCTTCTTCTTGGCAGTGACAAAGTGCTTGAGCGGGGACGCATTCACCTCAGCCATGTGTCTCTTATCCTTCTTGACTGTGACGATGGAGTTGCATCGAGGGAAGAGCAGGGACATTGCGCTGCAAGAGAAGATACCGTGAGTGCACCCAGCAGCACCCGGCTCGGGAGGCTCTGCTGGGGGAGGGCAGGGAGCAGCGGGGTGATGGGACCAGCTCTGTCCATCAAGAAGACAGGACCCTCCAGACTAGATCAGGGACAGAGAGAGGAGAACCAGCATCTCAAGAGGAAGAAGGGACCTCTCAGGACACTTGAGCCAGTCTCCCTGTCTCAGGGTGAGGTCTCCGACGCTATGCCGAGTTTAGGCCTAGCACCGGCCGCTCCTCGCCTGCTGAACAGTGACAGGCCCTGCCTTCCACTCAGACACGCAGGAATCACGAGGTGACACAGAGAAGCCCTCCTGAATCTTAGAGAGAAAAGCGTGACAGAAATCTCGTTTCCTAACATCACCCACCTGAGAAAAAGCACTGAATACTGAAAGCAGACTGACGCTCAAGGTCAGTGACTCCCACCACCTGCCCCTGGCCACTCTGCTATTCAGTGGCCAGTAGCCCTAATTCCTAACAGATTTTGTTCTTTTGTTTTTATTTTGGGGGACGGGTGGACAAGGAAGGGTGATCCTCAAATCAAAGACGTCTACTTCTACAATTTATTTAAAAACATTTGTCTTGGGGCCGGCCTGGTGGTGCAGCGGTTAAGCGCACGTGTTCTGCTTCGGAGGCCCTGGGTTCGCTGGTTCAGATCCCGGGTGCAGACATGGCACCGCGTGGCAAGCCATGCTGTGGTAGGCATCCCACATATAAAGTAGAGGAAGATGGGCACGGATGTTAGCTCAGGGCCGGTCTTCCTCAGCAAAAAGAGGAGGACTGGCAGTAGTTAGCTCAGGGCTAATCTTCCTCAAAAAAAAATTTAAAAAAAAATTTGTCTCTTGCATTATAAATGTGTGCACTGTAAAAAATGTGGAAACTAAAAGAAAAAATAAATCCATAGCCCCCCACCACTCTGTGATAAGCACTGTGACGTCTGTTTATCATCCCAGTCTGTTTTTGCGTGGGTAGCTCTCTTGCTCTCAATCCCACACATCTTTGTAGGCTACTTTTCTCACATAACAACAGCTCGTCAGGGGCTGTGAGCTTTAAGTCCAAAGTACTAGAGATCTTTGGTCAAAGTCAAAAGAGGCAGACAGACCAGAGAAGGTGGCACCCAGAGGTGGCTGGGAACCCCTGGTCCCAAGAGTGCATGCTCCTCAGAGTTCCCACCATGCACAGAACCATCTCTGCAGCAGAGCTGCCAGGTCCCGGGACGTCAAAAGAAAAAAAGCCCCTCCGAGGAGGAGGGGGAGCGTGCACAGCTGTGTGTGCCTTGTTCTGTCCTCTCCAATACCCTGCAAATTTCTGTCAGCCACTCCCTCCCCAGACAGCCTAATCCCAGCTATCCACCAGACCCAGCACTCGCTCTGTCTGGGAACGGAGAAGGCACTGCTCATAAGCGAACATGCAGGAGAAACTTCCAAAGGGTACCCAAGGGTATTGAGCAAGTTCCTGAGAAGCAGGAAGAACAGCTGGAAACAGTGCATCGTAACTGAAGTGGCCCCTAGGAACTAACCATCTCAAAGAGTGGGCAGAAAGACAGACAGACTCACGGGGAAATGGGAACCCACAGGTTTTGCCTAAACCATGTATTATTTTGTGATGTTAATAATTTCTAGGGAGATGGGAGGGAGAAGTGACAGATGTCCATTTCTGCCTTCCTCTATGAAACGCCACAGCTGTGAGAGATTTTCTTAGCGCAGAGGCCACATGTCAAGGGCTTAAATGAGAAAGACAGCAGAGCTCTGAGAAGGGGAACTGGGAAGAAAATACTGCCGGCTCCTCCAAAGAAGAGAAGGAGAGGGCACTGAAATCCGGCTTACTGTGGCCCAGCAGGTAAGACCCTTCGAGAGATAGGGGATGGGCATAAGCAGAAGAGGAGAACCACCGAAAGGAGAAGAAAAGGGGCCTGGGATGAGGCATGAGGGAGCGTTACAGACGATAGATTCTGGAATCAGACAGCACTGGGATCAAATTGTCATTGTACTATTTCTGGGCTGTATAGACTTGAGCAAGTTATTTAACCTCAGAGCCTGAGATTCTTCATGTGTACAACGAGGTGATACCACACAGACTGAGAAGATGACACAGTACAAGCTCAAAGGTAGTTTTACATGTTATAAAGCAACAACAGTAAACCAGCAAGATGAAGACTCTCCCCATGGACACCCAGCCTTCGGGGAAGGGTAGAGGCAACTCCACCAACACAGCCACAGGTCCTCCACCCCGGCATGTGGATCAAGTCAACAGGTGTGCTCAGGGGTGAGGAGCAGCAGCGCCCGGCCCCAGAAATGACTTGCTCGCAGGCAGCAAGTTCCCTGAGATCAGCCGAGCTTTCAGACGCAAGTGCTTTCAAGTTCTGGTCATTGTTTGCAAGCCCAAAGGAAACGAAACCAAAAGCGTTAGTGTTCAGTAAGTGCAAGAATCGAAGGCATGCACACTAGTAAAAACTGAGTGGGTCAAGGTCATGAGGTCTGCTCGGAGTTCAGCCGGTCCAGGAGCCGACCTGCTCTCACCATTCCCCACCTGGCAGCTGCATGCCCCAAACCTCTCACCTGGAACCTAGCGCCAACCCCTCTGAGTTCTGTCTGATTTCTCTGGCTCTGTCAATTCCCGAGCTGAGAGTCGGTGTTTGTGTTGCACATGCTGCTCTCAGTCTGGAATCTTCTTTCTTTTCACCCACTTGGCGTACTCCTACTGTCCTCCTGGACCCAACGCTAGTGTCACCCCCTCCGTGAAGCCTTCCCTGACGTCTCCATAGAGGACATGCAAGCATTCCAGACTTGTGGGGTTTTTTATCACACTTTATCTCCCCATCTAGTCTATGAGCTTCTAGAAAGCTAGTGTCTGACACAGAGCAGTGACCTATTTCCATTTCTGCTTTCCCCCTCCACAACTGTGAGACATGGTTTGACTGAGTGAATGCCCCTAAGGAGAGGACTTTCTTACCCTGCCATCCTGGGAATACACAAACCTAGTTTTCTCTTAAAAAGCAACTTTTGGCTAAGCGTCTGTTTCTTAGTATTTGGAGCTCAGTAAGTCAAGAGAGTTGAAAAAACTTTTCAGATTCCAGGATTTAATCCTTCTAAAGAGCAAGCTGGACGTACATATGTGCACGAATGGACCAAAGTTGCAAAATACACGCACACAAGCCAAGACAGGGCCCCCACTATCTCCAGGCTTCACCGGCTGGCTTCCTCCCTACAGAGTGGCGGGAAGCAGCTGGTTCCTGCTCCTCCTCTGGAAAGCTCTGATATCCTTATTTCACTGCAAGGCTCACCGCAGGCACATGGGGCCAGAGCCCAGCTCCAATATCAGCCATACACTAAGCAGCATGCTTTGAGTTGTAGCTTCTGACTGCTACAAACCGCTCTTGAAGTTATGGTTTCAGAGAGTTTACGGCAGTATTTCCCAAAGTGTGGTCACCAGGACTCTAGCACAGCCAATGTTCCATGTAAAAAGGGTTCCACTGTAGAATCAATTTGTAAAACACTATATGCTATGTTCCCCCTCCAGTGGAGCACATGAGCAAAGTAAAGACTTTTGGGGGGGAAGGAAGACCTGTTGTAAAGACACTAGTTTAAATGTATTTAATGCACCATTTTGCAAATTTACCTGACAAAATGTAACATTTTTTAAAATCCTGAAGATCACACTTTAGGAAAAGCCTCACTCATTCTGGTAGTCTCCCACTCCCACCCCAAAAAAGTGATAGGGGCGCAGTATTAACAGACATTAACCTAAGACCAGAAGCAAACCCAATTCTAAACGGAAACTGCTATCAGCACTCCAAGGTGATCAAAAGCTTTGCCTCAACCTAGGCTATTAGTGGAGGAGGATTAGGTGTCTTGGGAGTAGGGAGAGCAGTAGCAAAATTCACTGCAAGGTGTATTTGGATCCCAAGCACAGTCCCTGATCCACACCACCTCCTTACCCAGTTTTACGCACAGCAACTCCTAGCAGGGAAAATAAAATGGATCCACGGATCGTCTGCTGGCACAACTGGAACAGAGAAGCTGAGAAATTGAAACAAAAGCGTATACAGGATAAAGGGGCAGAGCAAACTTAGAAGAGCTGTGATAAGGAGCCAACTTCTGCTGGGCAGAGGGGGGAAGGGAGGAGCCAGCACAGCAGAGAACAAATGAGGGAGATAAGAGATGAATTCTTCAGGGAGCCCAGAGATCCCACCACTTTCTGAACTGTCAACCTTTAAACAGGCCCTCAGCAACTGCGAAATCCTCCACGGAAGCAGAAAAGAGACACAGGTTTTTTTCCAACACAGTCTGGAAAACTCCAGCTCTGTGCAAAGATGACCCCATCCAAGAGACTTGCCATTGGATGGCCAGCAGAGCACATCCCTTTTCACTCAACCCAGATCCAGGGCACCAGATGTCACAGCCACCACTTACTTTTTGGATGGTGAGAAACCTTCACAGGGTTGGCATCATGGATATGGCCGGAGTCAAAAAGACGAAAAGAATTTGAGTTCTCCTCTGTCCTGTCTCAGCTTGAAGTTGGCTACTAATTGTGTTGACTCCACCAATTCTGACTTATGGAGGAAAAAAAAGGGGACACATCAACAAGCAGCAAAAAAACTGGTGTGCCAAACATGTGTAATCAGGTGTAAAAGCCAAACAAACTCATCCCTGAGGGAAGCTTAGTCACTGAGGTACTGGGGTGGTACGTGAGGAAGTGCCCTGGGGAGAAAAACAACACATGGCTGTGGAGCCAACCCTGGGTGTGCATGAACACATGTTCAGCCATGTGCTGGTGAGTGGCAGGGGTAAAGGCACATCCAGAGGGGCAAGAGGAGGGAGCAGAACCAGGACAAGGACTGGGCTTGGGGACTGTGGAACTGAGGACGAGAGATGGAGGGTGGGGATGAGGAAGAGAAGCGGAAATTATTGAAAGCCTATGTGTGCCAGATGCTGTAGACAGTATCTTACTTATTTCTCAATTCTATGGTGCACAGGCTTGGAATACTTAAAAGACTGATCGACTGCCAGTTAAGCGGCCAAGCTGGCAACTGAGATACCACCTCTCTGTGACTGCAAAGCTCACTTGTTTTCAATTACGTGAAGCTGCCTTACTCCACCCCTGGGGGTGGGAAGGAGCGATATCAGAGCCCTTTCTGGGAGGAGAGAAAGTGCGTGGAGAAATTAAAGAAATAGGGCAACGAAGGATTACAACAGAGGGGGATGGGCAGTTCTGGCTTCACCCATCCAAACACCTAATTATTCGGTATTTTCTGTGTGCCGTCTCTGTGCGCTAAACGCTTCAGTTAGGAATGGATAAAAACAGTCCCTGCCCTCAAGGGGCTTACCGCCCGGTGCGAAGTCAAACTAGCAAACAGATAAGAACAGTAAGTACGAGAGCAGTAAGTGCCCAAAGCGGGGGGGAGGTCAGGGCAGAGCGCTATGGTGGTGAACGTGGGCATCTATGATGTGCGGAGTGAATGCTGGCAAATACAGAGGACGCGATGAGAAACAGGGGAAAAGCAGGGGTGGAATGTGGCCGGGGAGACTGGGAAGGCGGGGGCGACCAGGAGGCTCAGGGGACCCCACTCCCAGGCCCGATTCCCGCGTCCCGCCCCCTCCTCTCAGGGCCGCGGAGGGCCGGGCGACGAGACCGGTGCGTGGGCACGCCCGCCTGCCCGGATCTCGAGCCCGCGAGGCCCCAGCGTCCCACCGGCAGACGCCGGGCTGCTCGGGACTCGTGGGGCTGGGCCGGGTCGGGCCTGTCCCCACCACCCCGGAGCGTTCGCCCTCTCACCTTCACCTTCCCGGCCTCGCCGCAGCCATCATACCCCCGACGTCACCAGCGAGCGCCACCCTGGGGAGAGGCGGGAGGGGGAGGGAGGACACACGCCTCCAGCCGCCGCAGGTGTGCCGTTGTGGCCCGGGTGAGTCGGTGGACTCGGAGCTCAGCTAGTTCGACCCTACTGCTACTAATGGGTCAAAGGTCTGCTGGCTTATCGCCTAAAGGGCGTCTCATCGCGTTCGTTTACCGCCGTGGCGTCCCAAGCCGATGACGTAACCTCGGGGGCTCCCACTGCATCATGGGGGCTGTAGTTCCGCCGGCCTCCCGTCAGGGCTGGGCTGGGCGGAGCATCGAGCTGTCAAGGGGCAAAAAAAAAAAATAAGGGCGTGGATTAGAGGTTCCTGCTCCTTCGTTTGTTGCCCCAGAACCTGACCCCAAAGCCCCTGTCAGCTCTGGTATCCAAGGTTGCGTTTTGCAGTTTTAGAGGAGAGCTTTCAAGAGGAAGCCAGGAAGCAAGCTTGGGCCTGCTGCCCTTCAATTGACTTTGAGGAAGTAAGAACAGCAACAACGGTCAGTGAGCAGGGTACCTAGCATACATCATTTTATTTAACCTTCACAACAGCCCCGGGAGGCTCAGAGGGGAGATTACCCCAGCTCACATGTGGCAGATCACTAGGCCTCATTATGTGCCAGGCACTAGGAGACAGCAATAAACAGGTCTCCTGATGGTCAGCCACAGCAGGGGGGGGCTCCAAGGCTGGCCTCTCCTGTAGGCAGCCCCCAGCCCCGCGTGGCTACGGAGCCCCGGAAACGTGGCTCGTGCTCACTGAGATGTGCTGTAAGACAGTAAGAAAAAAGAATGTAAACTATCTCATTAATATTTTTGTATTGATTGTGTTAAAGTGGATAAATTGAGTTAAATAAAAAATATTACCTAAAATTAAGTTCACCTGTTTCTTTTTACTGTTTAAAATGTGGCTTCTAAAAAATCTAAAATTACGTAAGTGGCTCGCTGAGATACTGTGGCTTATAATAAATACATATTTGGTCTTCATTCACTGTTCCTGTGAATGTGAAACAGCACATAAAACGTTGACCAGCTTAAACTAGTTTTGCTTCCTTAAAACAGATTGTTGATTAATCAAACCTAGCTCAATAATAGGGACAGCACTGCACATGCGCCAGGTGGGAACCCATAGCCCCAGGATGACCCCAGAACCAAGAATCTTCAGAAATGTTGCTGCTGGAAGCAAGAAGTCCTTCAATAAAGATCTGGCTTCCAGCAGCCCAAGTAACTTGATGACTGATTCAAGACTAGCCAATCAGTTTACATGGCCCCAGCTGCAACTTCGTATCCCCTAACTCCTTAAATTTCTCCCTGAACCTCGGATCCGGGAGACAGATTTGGGAGCTTTGCCTCCTCTCTC
The DNA here is from genome assembly GCF_021613505.1 of Equus quagga. NCBI lineage: Eukaryota > Metazoa > Chordata > Mammalia > Perissodactyla > Equidae > Equus > Equus quagga. The sequence continues at coordinate 39,758,835 of NC_060271.1, forward strand.
CCTGCTGGTCGACCTTGCAATAAAGCTCTTTCTTTTCTCAAGATCTGGTGCCATGGTATTGGCTTTTATGAGTATCAGGCAGTGAGCCCTTGCCTGTAACAAAAGGAGTGCCTTTGTTATTTGTAACAAGCCCCTTTCAACCACACCTGAGTTTATGTTAATAAGCAGCTTTTTAAAGCAGCTAAGGATGGGGGCTGGTTGCCAAGGGAACCAACAGTGTGATTGGAGGGTTGAAACTTTCACCTTCACCACCTCCTCAGCCTCCTGGGAGGGGAAAGGGGCTGGAGATTGACTTGATCACAATGGCCGATGATTTAATCCATCATGCCTACATAATGAAGCCTCCGTAACCATCCCTGAGAGCTTCCTGGCTGGTGAACATGTAGAAATTCAGTGAAGGTGGCAGGCCCAGAGAGAGCATGGAAGCCCCTCGCCCCTTGCCACATACCCTGCCCTCTACATCTCTTCCATCCAGCCGTTCCTAAATTGTATCCTTTTACAATGAGCTGATAATCCAGTAAGTAAACTGTTTTCCTGAATTCCGTGAGCCACTCTAGTAAACCAGTGGAACCAGAAGAAGGGCCTTGGGAATGTCCAATTTATAACTGGTCGGTCAGAAGCATAGGTGACAATCTGGACTGGCGATTGGTGTTTAAGGTGGGGGGAGGGGCAGTCTTGTAAGACTGAGCCCTTACCTGTGGGGTCTGACGATATCTCCAGGTAGATCGTGTCAGAATTGAGCTAAATTTGCAGGAAACACTTTCAGTGTCGCTGAGAACTGAATTGCTTGGTATGGGAAAAAACCCACACATTTGGTGACCAGAAGTGGAGTATTGTGTGGAGTGTAAAGGAAAACGATAGTTTTTCTCTAGAGTCACATTATATTTCTACCAGACAGCATTGCTCTATAACCATGGTAGAATCTTGCCACAAATACCTCAAGAGGCAAGTCAATACCCATGGGCCGGCCAGCTTATCAGTTCCTAGAGAGGTTGGTCAGACAGAGGGGACCTGCCTGAACTGCCGAGGGAACTAGTAGCCTTGTGTCCTGAGAGTCAGACTCCAGACTGTAGGATGCACCCAGACGCTGCCTCAGGGTATGGCCAGGCCTCTGGGACGTGACACACACCAGAGCCTGTTACTCACTGCCTCCTCCAAGCTCCCTAACCTCCCGAAGGAAGGCGACCGTCAATTCTCTAAGGGCAGGAAGCGAGTTCCATTTCCTTTCCCTTCTTTGGCAGAATCTTGCCCAGGTCAGGTGGAGGCCTGGAAGTTCTCCCTCCTGAACATCTGTGCTGTCCATTTGCTCCTGCAAGTTCTGGCCCGGGCCCTGGCCACTTGCCTGGACTGCTGCAGGAGCCTGCCAATCCACTCCCGGCCTTCTAGTCTGGCCCTCCACCCAGCACCCGGGGTTTCTCTCTGACACACAGCTTCGAGCCCTCAGTGAGTGACCAGACTCCCTCAGTCAGCTGATGGTGTTATTGCGGAGGGTGCAGAGCAGGGCTGGGGTACAACTGCAGGACACCATTTTTTCTACATGACCTATTTCTATTTTGATGGGCTTTTTCACGGTGGATGGGAATTGCATTTGTAATCAGAAAAAGGTAACAGTTACAAACAACCCTAAGACACACACACGCTTGTGTGTGCACAGATCAGCTCAGAAAGGACACCCAGGAAACAGATGAGGTATGGTTGCTTCTGGGGAGAACTGGGCAGCCAGGGGTGAGAGATGGGAAAGGGGTTAAGATTTGTGCTGTTCAGAGTTTACTGTGGGCCAATTTAAAAATCAAAAACTTAAAATTTTCTTTAGAATGCAATTGCAAAACCCCTGAAGAACTCCAATTAAATGAAGTCCCACTCTGCTTAGCCTGGGAAAACGGGCTTTTACAATCTGACCCCTCCACCCCACCCACACCAGCCAACCTGCTCTGATCCCACCTGTCTGTGCCCTGCTGGCTCCAGCCACCTGCCCTGGAGAGTCTCTCTGCCTACTAGAAACCAGCTCCCTCCAGGGCCCACCGTAAATGGCATCTGCTACCAGGCTGCTTGGTCTTGGCACCACTGATATTGGGGGCTGGGTAGTTCTCTGTTGGGGGAGGGGAGGTGGGTCCTGTGCCTTGTAGGATGTTTAGGAGCATCCCTGGTCTCTACTCACTAGTACTAATAGTATTCCACGCCTCACCCCCTGGTTGTGACAACCAGAAATGCCTTCAGACATTGTCAAATGTCCCCGGAAGGCAAAGTCACCCTCCACTGAGAAGCTTGTGTTACACAAGCCGGCTGGCCCCTCCTGCTCCCCACAGCAGTTCTTACAGCCATTGTGCATGTATCACACTGGTCCTTTCTGTCCCTACTGCTGACTATAGGGTGCCTGGGGGGCCGGGACCAGCTTCCTGCGGAAATCATATTCAAATCCCAGTCTCTACCACTTATTTGTTGCTTCACCTTAGGCCAACTGGTTGGCCTCTCTGAGCCCGTTTCCTCATCTATAAAAAGGACATAATAGCCCCCATCCCAGAGGGCTGTGTGCTGAGTGCCTGACATGAACAATGCCCAGCCTACAGCAAAGGATGGAGAGATGTGAGCTCTTATTAGTAATAAATGCCCTGACGTGCTATAAGAGTCTGTCCAGGGTATGGCGGGGGCACCAGAGGTCTCTGTTCTCTGATGTTCATGTTCACAGGAAGGGGGGTCAGCAAAGGCTTCAGAGAGGAGGTGACCCCTTATGCAGACCTTGAGATAGGAAGATACCCCAGGCAGCCAGAGCCTGCTCACAGTAAGGATTTACGGAATATACAGATGCCACGGAGATCACGTGTGACACAAGTCACCAGGTCTGCTGACACAGCCTTTCTTGCCAAGCATGTGCTCTTACAGCCTCTCCCTGCAGACATGGCCCCAACACGCGCCTATATGCCCACCCAAGCATCTCCCACACAGTGGTTTGGATGGCCTTTAATAGAAACTCCCTTGTTTCTGACTGTCCGTCCCTCTCTCCGGAGGCATCCGGAACAGGATGACACAGTGCAGTGTGTGGACATATCACTCCCTTCCCGCCAGCAAGGGTCAAGTAGAGGATGGAGCTGTGGCATCGATGCCTTTCCTGTCTCCCAGGAGGCTTTCCGAGTCACCGTCTCCAGGCGACAATGTTTTGCTCTCATGACAGGAGCCATGGAGGAAGGGGCTTCAGCAGGCCCAGGATCAGGGAGGGGACTTGAGTCTCATCCAGGTCTCTGTGTCTACCCTGAAGCTTGAAGCAGAAGTTCCCGGGTGGCAGCCCCGCCTGGGAGCTCTGGGGCATGGCTTCTGGCCCCTAGAGTCTCTCTGGGCAGCTGGGGAAGCCCGGTTCTGCTCAGGTCTGGCCCCATGGAAGAGGCAGAGGAAGAGGGACCGGGCTTTTCAGGAGAACAGGTGGGAGAGGATGAGCTGTTACAAGGCAGTGAGCGTGGACCCCATCTCCCGGGGTGGGGAGCAGAACACCAGGAAAGCCCCAGCCAAGGAGGTGTGCTCTGCCTCTGGCCTGCGGCCCAGTCTCTCCGATGGCGGCTCCGAAAGCAATGGGAGGTCAAGAACCCGGAGGCTGGACCAGGTTCCCTGGGACCCCAAGGCCCCAGAGGCTGCTGGGCAGTGGTTGTTGGCAACGAGGAAAAGGTCCGAAGTGGCCAGGCTTGGCCGATTAGGGATCGACGAAGGAGACCGCGATGTAGCGGGTGCCCTTGGTGGTGGGGAGTCCCTCGTGGTAGTGCGTGAGTCGTCCGGGGTGCATGAGGGTCCAGCCCTTCCGTGGGGCTCGGATGGAGCAGTTGTAACGCAGGAACCGACAGCCCCCGCCCTGGGAGACAGGAAGTGTCAGTTTCCCAACAGGAAGCGTCAGTTTCCCCAAGAGGAAGCTGGGCCCTTCCCCTAGTACCCCCATTCTCCCATCTGAGCCACCACAGCCAAGCAGCCCTTGTGCCTTGTGGAGTGACAGCTATAAGCTGCCTAGGGAAGACACTCAACAAAGACCCAGGGGTCAAGAGTGCTGGCCTTGGAGTCAGGCAGCCCTGGGCAATGTCAGCTACACCTTTTACCAACTTTGTGACCAACCTCAGCCTCAGTTTCCCTTTCTGGAAAATGGGCACCGGATTGTGAGAATTAAATGAGATGATACAAGTAAGAGCTATGGGCTTCTCAACCTTAGCACTCTGGATATTCTGGGCCAGAAAGTTCTTTTCTTTTCTTTTATTTTATTTTACTTTATTTCTTGAGGAAGATTAGCCCTGAGCTAACATCTGCTGCCAATCCTCCTCTTTTTGCTGAGGAAGACTGGCCCTGAGCTAACATCCGTGCCCATCTTCCTCTACTTTCTATGTGGGACGCCTATCACAGCATGGCTTGCCAAGTGGTGCCATGTCCGCACCCGGGATCCAAACCGGAGAACCCCAGGCTGCCAAAGCAGAACATGCGAACTTAACCGCTGTGCCACCAGACCGGCCCCTCTTTTTTTACATTGTGGTAAAATCCATGTAACATAAACTCTACCATCATAACCATTTTTAAGCGCACAGTTCATTGGGATAAGTACATTCAGACTGCCGTACAGCCATCACCACCACGGCCCAGATAATTCTTTCTCATGGGGGGCTGTCCCGGCACCCCTGGCCTCTACGCACTAGATGCCAGTAACACCCCCATAGTTGTGACAACCGAAAACTCTTTAGATATTACTAACGTCCCTGGGGGGTCGAAACTGTTTCCTATGAGAACTCCCAGCACGCTGTAAACTCTCAAACAATGACAGCTGTTTTTATGGGTGTCCTTCACAGAGCCTGGCCCAGGACCGAGGCCCACAAACCTCAGAAAATAGTAGTTTAAGAAGTGAATGAATGAACGAATGGCTGGCTCCCTAAAGGATCACGCCTAGAGGCCTCACTTGGGGCACCGAGGCCCCCAGAACTGCTCCCTCCCTGCTCTCCTGACTTTCTGGTTTCCCCAGCTCTCCCCTCCAGCCACAAGCCTTGGCCCACCCTGGACTCACCTCATCCGCCCCGCCATTCCCAAAGCAGCCCTCTTACTTCCAAGAATGATGAGAACCCTAAACTCCTGATTAGTAACAGCCATCATTCCTCGAGCACTTACGGTGGGTCCCTGTAAGCCAGTACCTGGATGAGCTCATTTAATTCTCACAAGGTTACAGAGGGAACTCTAAGTTTTCCCATCTAAGAGGAGGAAACCGAGAGGCTAAGAAACGTGCCTGAGGCCAGAGAGCTGGTAAGGGCAGAGGCAGGACCTAGGCCCGCGCCTCCTGGGCCTGTGCTCTCTGTCATGTCCAAAGGCCCCTGCCTCCTGCCAACTTGTTCTCTGAACCACCCCTTCCAGGAAGCCTTCCCCACTGCCAGCACCCTTTCTCTCTGGCACTCTGGCATGGACGTACCCTGGGCCCCTCTGCCTCCACCACCCCGTTGGCTGCTCACCAGGCAGCCCTCCCACCTGCCCGCCCCCGGCGCACCTCGTAATCCACCCCGACCCGGTTCAGGGCGATGTTGACAGTGAAGGTGGAGGCATCGTGGTGGGGCATCAGCGAGGGCTGCTCGTCAGGCTTGTAGCGGACAACAAAGGCCAGGTCGAACTGGGCCTGCGTCACGGAGGAGGACAGGAGAACGGGCATTAGAGAGGGGCCGCCCAAGGCCAGGAAGGCAGGGGGGACAGAGGGCCTCATCCAGTCGGCTGCAGTGTCGGCTCCCTGAGGGCAGGCTTGTTTACTCTGTGTTCTCCGGTGCCTGGAACACTGCCTGGCACAGGGAAGGCTCTCGATCAAAACGTGGGAGGGAGGGAAGGACAGAAGGGGGAGAAGGAAGAGAAGGAAAGGGAAAGAAGGGGAGGAAGCGGAGGAAAGGAGAAGAGAGAGGCAAGAGCTGGGGAGGAACGAATCTAGTCCTCACAACCCTTTTTGGCAACCATCTAGGCTGCTGGTTCCTTGAAGGCAGGGCCCAGGCACACTCAAGGCAGGTGTTTGAGGAAACCATGTGAACGAGGAAGGACTGAGTGAGAGAAGGAGTGTGAAAGCCAACAAGGCAGTCAACAGATGTGTGAGTGATGCAGCCAATGGGAAACTGAGGGCAGGAGCGGGCACGCTGGCCAGCTGGCTGGGGGCTCGCTTGGTGAGCTGGCATCCGCGTCACTGAGGACATGGAGGGAAGAGTCAAAGGGGTGATGTCAGAGGCCAGGGCAGAGTGGCCTCCGCCTGCCCCAGACTCTTCCTTCAGAGGCCCCACCCCCAGGGGAGACTTCACTCCTGCCCGGAGACCAAAAATATTCAGGCCTCGGCCCCAGCAGGGAATGCCTCTCTCTCCTTTCCCCGTTTCCTCTCCGCAGTCTCTCCACCCCCTGCCCTCACCCTGCCTGCACCCCGGGCGTGCCCACCCTGGTGTAGTAGCCTGGATACAGCTTCTCCGTCATGGGGGCGATGTACTCCACCAGGAACTTGTGCCACTCCCGCTCAAAGCTGATCTGGTTCATGTGGATGTCAATGGTCGGCACATTTTCGTAGCCACCCTGGATGCGGTTGTCCTGGAAGTGACCAAGGAGAGTGCAGTAAGCAGAATGCTAACATGGCCCCCTGCCCTGGTTCCCACTGCCTGGGGTTCAGACCCTGTCCCATCCCCTCCCCTTGCCGTGTGAATGTGACGGGATGAGGTGAGGTTACAGGGCAAAGGTGAAGGGTTTTGCAGATAGCATTAAGGTAACTAGTCAGTTGAGTCTGGCTGAGTCAAAAGGAGGATTATCCTGGGGGAGCCCTTCAAATGAGGGTCCTGAAGAGAGAGACTCAGTCTCCTGCTGGCCCAGAAGAGGCAAGTGGCCTTGACTTCTACAGATGCAAGGAGATGAATTCTGCCACACGAGCTTAGAACAGGACCCCGAGCGTCAAGGAGACCCCAACCTGGCTGGCACCTCGATTGCAGCCATGAGAGACCCTGAGCACAGGACCCAGATAAACCACATCCGGACTCCCGACCCCCAGAAACCCAGAGATACTAAATGGGTGTTGTTTTAAACCGTTGTTTTGTGGTAATTTGTTACACAGCACAGAAAACCAATGCGGAGGGCCCCAGGTCAGCTGAGGCACTGGAGTCCAGGGCTGGCCCGCTCACTGGAGCACAAGGCCTAACAGACCCCCGAACGCAGGGGCTACGCCAGTCACCGGGTTCTGGAGAAAGCACGTGGATCAGGCAGGGAACCAGAACCACAGGTTAGTCCAGCTGCCAGCTCAAAGGTCAGCTGGTCTCTGAGGCACACACGCCCAGGGGCTCATGTGCCTTTAAAAATGGTTCCCGAACTTTCCAAGATGAGTGCAGACACGGGATTCCTCCTTCAGAGAATGCACAGCCTCTCACGTCCACCGTAACACCCACTTCTGCCATCTGGTGAACTTGGCACTGACGTCACTCCCTAATTCTCCCTCAGCCCACACTTGCTCACTCCTCCCCCATTCCACGCCCCATCTGGGGAAGGAAGCTCTATCATTCTAGTAACAAACCAGGAATTGGGAGCCTAGCAAGTTAAAATTAAGGCAGCTCAAAGTCACCCAGCAGAGGCCGGCCCAGT